>NW_027601998.1:7500-10000 GCF_053455715.1 Rhinoraja longicauda | reverse complement strand
AGGGTTAGGGTTAGGGTTAGGGTTAGGGTTAGGGTTAGGGTTAGGGTTAGGGTTAGGGTTAGGGTTAGGGTTAGGGTTAGGGTTAGGGTTAGGGTTAGGGTTAGGGTTAGGGTTAGGGTTAGGGTTAGGGTTAGGGTTAGGGTTAGGGTTAGGGTTAGGGTTAGGGTTAGGGTTAGGGTTAGGGTTAGGGTTAGGGTTAGGGTTAGGGTTAGGGTTAGGGTTAGGGTTAGGGTTAGGGTTAGGGTTAGGGTTAGGGTTAGGGTTAGGGTTAGGGTTAGGGTTAGGGTTAGGGTTAGGGTTAGGGTTAGGGTTAGGGTTAGGGTTAGGGTTAGGGTTAGGGTTAGGGTTAGGGTTAGGGTTAGGGTTAGGGTTAGGGTTAGGGTTAGGGTTAGGGTTAGGGTTAGGGTTAGGGTTAGGGTTAGGGTTAGGGTTAGGGTTAGGGTTAGGGTTAGGGTTAGGGTTAGGGTTAGGGTTAGGGTTAGGGTTAGGGTTAGGGTTAGGGTTAGGGTTAGGGTTAGGGTTAGGGTTAGGGTTAGGGTTAGGGTTAGGGTTAGGGTTAGGGTTAGGGTTAGGGTTAGGGTTAGGGTTAGGGTTAGGGTTAGGGTTAGGGTTAGGGTTAGGGTTAGGGTTAGGGTTAGGGTTAGGGTTAGGGTTAGGGTTAGGGTTAGGGTTAGGGTTAGGGTTAGGGTTAGGGTTAGGGTTAGGGTTAGGGTTAGGGTTAGGGTTAGGGTTAGGGTTAGGGTTAGGGTTAGGGTTAGGGTTAGGGTTAGGGTTAGGGTTAGGGTTAGGGTTAGGGTTAGGGTTAGGGTTAGGGTTAGGGTTAGGGTTAGGGTTAGGGTTAGGGTTAGGGTTAGGGTTAGGGTTAGGGTTAGGGTTAGGGTTAGGGTTAGGGTTAGGGTTAGGGTTAGGGTTAGGGTTAGGGTTAGGGTTAGGGTTAGGGTTAGGGTTAGGGTTAGGGTTAGGGTTAGGGTTAGGGTTAGGGTTAGGGTTAGGGTTAGGGTTAGGGTTAGGGTTAGGGTTAGGGTTAGGGTTAGGGTTAGGGTTAGGGTTAGGGTTAGGGTTAGGGTTAGGGTTAGGGTTAGGGTTAGGGTTAGGGTTAGGGTTAGGGTTAGGGTTAGGGTTAGGGTTAGGGTTAGGGTTAGGGTTAGGGTTAGGGTTAGGGTTAGGGTTAGGGTTAGGGTTAGGGTTAGGGTTAGGGTTAGGGTTAGGGTTAGGGTTAGGGTTAGGGTTAGGGTTAGGGTTAGGGTTAGGGTTAGGGTTAGGGTTAGGGTTAGGGTTAGGGTTAGGGTTAGGGTTAGGGTTAGGGTTAGGGTTAGGGTTAGGGTTAGGGTTAGGGTTAGGGTTAGGGTTAGGGTTAGGGTTAGGGTTAGGGTTAGGGTTAGGGTTAGGGTTAGGGTTAGGGTTAGGGTTAGGGTTAGGGTTAGGGTTAGGGTTAGGGTTAGGGTTAGGGTTAGGGTTAGGGTTAGGGTTAGGGTTAGGGTTAGGGTTAGGGTTAGGGTTAGGGTTAGGGTTAGGGTTAGGGTTAGGGTTAGGGTTAGGGTTAGGGTTAGGGTTAGGGTTAGGGTTAGGGTTAGGGTTAGGGTTAGGGTTAGGGTTAGGGTTAGGGTTAGGGTTAGGGTTAGGGTTAGGGTTAGGGTTAGGGTTAGGGTTAGGGTTAGGGTTAGGGTTAGGGTTAGGGTTAGGGTTAGGGTTAGGGTTAGGGTTAGGGTTAGGGTTAGGGTTAGGGTTAGGGTTAGGGTTAGGGTTAGGGTTAGGGTTAGGGTTAGGGTTAGGGTTAGGGTTAGGGTTAGGGTTAGGGTTAGGGTTAGGGTTAGGGTTAGGGTTAGGGTTAGGGTTAGGGTTAGGGTTAGGGTTAGGGTTAGGGTTAGGGTTAGGGTTAGGGTTAGGGTTAGGGTTAGGGTTAGGGTTAGGGTTAGGGTTAGGGTTAGGGTTAGGGTTAGGGTTAGGGTTAGGGTTAGGGTTAGGGTTAGGGTTAGGGTTAGGGTTAGGGTTAGGGTTAGGGTTAGGGTTAGGGTTAGGGTTAGGGTTAGGGTTAGGGTTAGGGTTAGGGTTAGGGTTAGGGTTAGGGTTAGGGTTAGGGTTAGGGTTAGGGTTAGGGTTAGGGTTAGGGTTAGGGTTAGGGTTAGGGTTAGGGTTAGGGTTAGGGTTAGGGTTAGGGTTAGGGTTAGGGTTAGGGTTAGGGTTAGGGTTAGGGTTAGGGTTAGGGTTAGGGTTAGGGTTAGGGTTAGGGTTAGGGTTAGGGTTAGGGTTAGGGTTAGGGTTAGGGTTAGGGTTAGGGTTAGGGTTAGGGTTAGGGTTAGGGTTAGGGTTAGGGTTAGGGTTAGGGTTAGGGTTAGGGTTAGGGTTAGGGTTAGGGTTAGGGTTAGGGTTAGGGTTAGGGTTAGGGTTAGGGTTAGGGTTAGGGTTAGGGTTAGGGTTAGGGTTAGGGTTAGGGTTAGGGTTAGGGTTAGGGTTAGGGTTAGGGTTAGGGTTAGGGTTAGGGTTAGGGTTAGGGTTAGGG
>NW_027601997.1:0-55983 GCF_053455715.1 Rhinoraja longicauda | reverse complement strand
TGGGCATGAATATACACGGGTTGCTTTGTAAGTTTGCGGATGACACCAAGATTTCTGGGGTTGTGGAATGTGAGGGAGGCTGACTCAGTATTTAGTGGCGTATAGATCAAGTAGAGAGATGGGAGGGGTGGGGGAACTCACAGATGCAGATTATTCTGAGCACATTAGAGATGTTGCAATTTGGGAGGTCAAATGTGTGTTCAAACGATATAATTAATGGCATGACCCTTAACGTCAGTGATGTATAAAAGTATCTTGCGATCCAGGTTCACAGCTCCCTGAAGGTGATAACGGCAGTGGACAGTTGTAAAGGGGCATATGGTACAGTTTCGTTCATTGGTCAAGGCGTGGTGGTCTGTCTCAGGGATTGGTGCTGCGCTCATTGTTGTTTGTCATCTGTGTCAATGAGTTGCCTGGGAATGTAACGGACTAATGTAAAAGTTTGCAGTTGACACTAAAGTAGGCGGTATCACAGGCATTGAAAATGGTTGGCAAGGATTAAAGCAGGAACCTTTTCAAATTGGAAAGTGGGCTGAGAAATTTCAAATAGTGTTTCTTGCAGATGTGTGAGATTTTAAATTAGGGAAGACAAACCAGGGCGATCTTCACCATGAATGGTAGTTATCTGGGGAGTGCTGCAGAGCAGAGGGATCTCAGAATAAAAGTACATTGTTGCAAGAAAAGGGATGTAACAGGGGGATAGGGTGGTAGAGAAGGTTTTTTTGGCCCACTGTCTTCATCAGCCAGTGAATAAAATGTAGAAGTTGGAAAGTTATGTTCAGGTGGACGAGACGTTGGTGAGGATGCACTTGGAGTAACGTGTATAATCTGCCGTCACCATGTTTAGGAAATATGCCAGTAATTTGCAAAGAGTGCAGAAAATAATTTCAACACGTTGCCAGAAAACAAGGGTCGGGGCTACAGGGAAATGTTGGGCTCGCCAGGACTTTATTCCATGGAGCGCAGCAGGCAGTGCAGTGACCTCATAGAGGTGGACAGTGTCATAGGTAGCGACATAATGGGATCACTAAGACATTTGGACAGGTACATGAGGGGAATGGTTTAGAGGGAGATGATTCATTTGCCGGCAAATGGGAATAGTTCAGATGAATTAAAATGCACCATCCCTCCCGTAGACAACCTAGCGTAGGTTCACTAGGTTAATTCCCGGAATGGCGGGACTGTCGTATGTTGAAAGGCTGGAGCAATTAGGCTTGTATACACTGGAATTTAGAAGGATGAGGGGGTTCTTATTGAAACATATAAGATAATTAGGGGATTGGACACATTAGAGGCAGGAAACGTGTTCCCAATGTTGGGGGAGTCCAGAACAAGGGGCCACAGTTTAAGAATAAGGGGTAGGCCATTTAGAACGGAGATGAGGAAGAACTTTTTCAATCAGAGAGTGGTGAAGGAGTGGAATTCTCAGCCTCAGAAGGCATTGGAGGCCAGTTCGTTGGATGCTTTCAAGAGAAAGCTGGATAGAGCTCTTAAGGATAGCAGAGTGAAGGGTATGGGGAGAAGGCAGGAACGGGGTACTGATTGAGAGTGATCAGCCATGATCGCATTGAATGTCGGTGCTGGCTCGAAGGGCTGAATGATCTACTCCTGCACCTATTGTCTATTGTCTATTGTCTATTGTCTATTGAAACACGGCAACTTTTGTCTGAAATTTGCGTCAGGGACAGCACTAACATACAAACTGCTTTTAAATAGCCCTTGGATATTTTATTACCACAGAACTCGAGCCTTGAAATCAGGGGAATTAGACATAAATAGATATCCATATTTCTCAAAGATGCAGATTAAGCAGAAAACATTATAATTGCCTGTCACATACGTTGGTCATTTTTCATAACAGTCCCTGATCATTGAAGTGTTTATTTCAGTTTCTATGAGTGCCAGGTTTGCACTGCATGATGGGAGATATGCTCTCGAATTACATGATAAATAAGCACATAAATGAAGTCTGCGTGTGTGGCAGCTTTCTCTGTGCCGCTGTGTGGACAGCCCAGACGGATGAGTTGGTCATTTACTCTCAGACCGACCTTGCTGTCTGGTCTGTGAGTTTGAATTCACATCTACCTGTCACCTGGTCTGAAGTAGTTCACTACAAAATAAACTGCAGATTGAACAGTGCCACAGCTAGTGTTCACCGGCTGGAACTAATATTCCCCATTGGGAGAAACGCAAAGAACATTTAACCAACTCCCCCTTTCTCAGATCTGAAGCTGCATTTTAATTTTCAGCATTATGTGTAATTCTTTCAAGTGTATGCCGGAGAAAGTTAATTAGCATTTCTAACCTGTGTTAATTAAGAAAATAACAAGCTGATGCATCTTCAGCTGCCGTGTTTACCAGCAGCAAAATGCAGTTAATGCTCATTAAAGTTTAGATTAATTACGGATACTGAACTTGAGTTAACCCTTTAGAGTCGAACATTTGAATTATAAAGAAGGGATTCTTTGACAAGATCTGAAAAAAATGGATCATTTATTTGAGCCATGACACCAACTCCAAAGACGTACAGGTATGTAGGTTAATTGGCTGGGTAAATGTTTTTAAAAAATTGTCCCTAGTGGGTGTAGGATAGTGTTAATGTATGGGAATCGCTGGGCGGCACGGACTTGGAGGGCCGAAAAGGCCTGTTTCCGGCTGTATATATATGATATGATAACTAGATAAATGCCGAGCTAGATATTGGAAGATTGTGTTATATAGAACTAGATGGTATGTTTGTGCGAATATTGAAATCTTTCCAGATAACCAATCATTGTTACTTTTTTATCTTTTATTTGGTAAGTGTACCACACCGTCTTATTCAAATGTTTTTATTTATGATATCCTTTGCTTATTTATTCATTTATTTTTGTTGTTTTTCTTATTTTATTTTATTTATGTCGATGGTGTTGTACTGTTTTGTATATATCTCTGTGAAAAAACAAAATAAAAACTGAAGAAAATTAAAAAGAAAGGATTCTTTATTTTAGATCATATCAAATGTAAAACATCGGTGTCAGATTTAATGAGATCATGTCACTGCTTATCCGGATCCATCACTGACCACACTGATAATGGCACTGCTTATCCAGACCCATCACTGACCAAACTGATAATGTCACTGCTTATCCAGACCCATCACTGACCACACTGATAATTTCACTGCTTATCCAGACCCATCACTGACCACACTGATAATATCACTGTTTATCCAGACCCATCACTGACCACATTAACGTCACACACAGGTATGTTCTTTGTATCATTCATTCCAAGGACATCTCACATACTGTAACAACCAGCTACCCAGTTCCATCGCACGCTGCTCAGATATATTTTCACCAGTGACAACGTTGACAACATTTGGCTCGTGCTGATTGGTACGGTCGCCTCTGAACTCACTGATGGTTTCACTTCCCATCTGCGTATGATTCTGAACGCATTTGCGCTACAAATGAATACCCACATACAGAAAAATCAAGACTTAACTGTTCCCCCAAGTGCAGCGCTCTTTCCTCAGTTGTACTTCAAATATCTGCGAGGCTCTTTTGTGTAGTTCTGGTCACCATATTATAGATATGATGTCCTGTTGCCAGAGACAGTGCGGAACAGATTCACACGGATGTTATCTGGAATGGGCAGCGTTAGTTTGAAGACTGAATCAATTGGGTGGGATTGGTCTCCTTGGAGCGCAGGAGGATGAGGGTGATCTTATAGACCTGTTTTAGACCATGAAAGGAATAGATGGAGTGGATGCTCGGATTCTCCTGCCCTGAATAGGCGAATCGAGGTCCAGAGGACATACGTTTAAGTGGAAGGGAAAACCATTGAATAGGAATCTGAGGTGTAATTTTTCACACAATGGGTGGTGGATGTATGGAACAAACTGCCAGATGAGGAATTTGAGGCAGGGACTATCCCAAGATTTATGAAATAGTTAGACAGGTTGGGTACATGAATAGGACAGATTTGGTGGGATATGGACCAAATGCAGACAGGTGGAACTAGTGTAGATGGGGCCTGATGGCTGGTGTGGGCAAGTTGGGCTGAAGGGCCTGATTCCACACCATATCACTCTATGACTCTATGAGTACAGGGCTGAACTGCCTCCTCTGGCACCTCATTCCACACACCCACCACCCTTTGTGTGAAAAATTACCCCTCGGGTTCCGATTAAATTTTCCCCCTCATCTTAAACCTGGGCCCCCTGGTTCCTGCTTTCCCCTCTCTGTACGTCTGCCAGATCTATTCCTCTCATTATTTTGTTCAGCTGTAGAAGATCATCCCTCATCCTCCTGTGCACCAAGGGATAAAGTACTAGTCTGCTGAACCTGTCCCTCTAGATCAGGCCCACGGGTCCGCGCTGCATCCTCGTACATCTCCTCTATCACCTTTCCAGATTGACACCATCTTTCCTGTATCATGGTGCACACAACTGATCACAATACTCCAAATGCAGACTCACCAACGTCTTATACAACGGCAACATAACCTCCGAATATCTATACACAATGCTCTGACCGAAGACGGCCAATGTTACAAAAGCCTTTTTGCCCACACTATCAACCTGTGACGCTACATTCAACACATTATGTCCATGTCGTCCTAGATCCCTCTGCTCTACAGTTAATTCACCTTTCTGCCTCGGTTGCAGTTCATCGGTACTGACACTTCTAAACTCACTGATGGTTTCACTTCCCATGTGCGTCTGATTGTGAATACACTTGTACTACAGCTGAACATCCAAACAAAGAATAATCAAGACTTAACTGCTCCTCCAAGTGCAGCGCTCTCCTCAGTTGTACTTCAAATATCTGCAAGGCCCTTTTGTGTAGTTCTGGTCACCATATTATACAAATGATGTCCTGTTGCCAGAGGCAGTGCGGAACAAATTCACCAGGATGTTATCTGGAATGGACAGCGTTAGTTTGAGGACAGATTTGATCGGGTGGGATTGATCTCATTGGAGCAAGAATGCAGAGGGACGACCTTACTGAGGCTTGTAAAATTATGTCAACTACAGCAGGGTTGAATACATGGTCACACTTATTTCCCAGGCTGCGAGAATCTAAACCCAGGGAACTTACGTTTAATCGAAAGGGGAGAGATTTAAGGGAATTCTGACTTCAAAGATGGAGCAATCTTTTCATTTGAGGCGGTGGGGACAGATACCATCACAGCAAATAAACAGCATTTGGACAGCCGTTGGTTCGGATAGGAATGGAGGGATATGGGACAAATACAGGTGAATGAGATTACCGTAGATATGCATCTCGGTCTGCATGGACGAGTCGGGCCGAAGGGCCTGTTTCCCTGTTGTTCCCATGACTGGAATCAGCAGTTCTGTAATTTCTAATGTGCTCTGTCATAGGCCTCCCCAGTTGTAGCCACATAGCAGACACATCACTGACTGCACAACAGTGGCGATACTGTATTGGGTGGTGGTGTCACCAACAACGGAGGCACATTGTTCATCACCCTCACAAGTGTCCAACAGGTGTTTCACTCTCCTCAAACTAAACTCTAGCCTGGACATCCGAGGAATTAAACGTAAATAGGTGTCGAAAGTTCTCACACCTGCAGTTTAAACAACAAAATGATATAACTGCCTGTCATATACGTTGGTCATTTTAATATGTCTCTGATCATTGAAGTGTTTCTTTCAGTTTCTCTGTGTGTCAGTTATACACAGCAGGAAGCGAGAAACGCTCTCTTGAATTAGTTCATATATAGGCACAGAAATACAGACTGAGTGCGTGTGAGAGCTCTCTTAAATTCACTGGAATTTAGGATGAGAGGGGATCTTGTCGAAACATGTAGAATTCTGAAGAAGGGTCTCCACCCATTCCTTCTCCCAAGAGATGCTGCCTGTCCCGCTGAGTTACTCCAGCTTTTTGTGTCTATCTTCTATTTAAACCAGCATCTGCAGTTCCTTCTTACACATATACATATCTTAAGGGATTGGACAGGCTAGATACAGGAAAAATATTCCCGATGTTGTGGGAGTCCAGAAAAGGGATCACAGTTTACGAATAAGGGGTAGCTCAATTATTACTGAGATGAGGAAAAACTGATCTGTCGTCGGCCTCGCCAGTTGAGATGAATTGTGAATCTGTGGAAATCTCTGCCACAGAAGGCAGTGGAGGTCAATTCACAGGAGGTTTTCATGGGAGAGTCAGATATAGCTCTTAGGGCTAACGGAATAAAGTTGCACGGGGAGAAATCAGGAACGGGGTACTGATTTAGGATGGTCGGCCATGATCATGTTGAATGGCGGTGCGGGCTCAAAAGGACAAATGGCCTACTCCTGCAAGTATTTTCTTTGTTTCTATGTTTCTAAACCACTGTGGACAGCATAGACGGGTGAGTTGGTCATTAACGCTCAGAACGACTTTGCTGTCATGTCTGTGGGTTTGAATTAGCATCAACCTGTCAACTGGTCTGAAGTAGTTCAATAAAAAAATAAACTGCAGATTGAACAGAACCTCGCCTTGTGTTCACCGGCTGGAACTAATAGTCCCCACTGGATGAATGGCATAGCACAATTACTCACCATCGCTGACCACACTGATCAGGTCACTGTTTATCCTGACCCATCACTGACCACGCTAATAATGACACTGCTTATCCAGACCCATCACTGACCACGTTGACAATGTCACTGCTTACCCAGGCCCATCACTGGCCACACTGATAATGTCACTGCTTATCCAGACACATCACTGACGAAATCTCGTCCAAAAAAAATGTTTTTTGGATGACAAATAAAGATATCCTGAATCCTGAATCCTGAATTAACGTCACGCACAGGTATGTTCTTTGTATCATCCAATCCAAGAACATCTCACATACTGTAACAACCAGCTACCCAGTTCCATCGCACGCTGCTCAGATATATTTTCACCATTGACACCTTTGACAGCATTTGCCTCGTGCTGATTGGCACGGACACCTCTGAACTCGCTGATGGTTTCACTTCCCATCTGCGTCTGATTCTGAACACACTTGCACTACAAATGAACACCAAAATACAGAAAAATCAAGACTTAACTGTTCCTCCAATTGCAGCGCTCTCCTCAGTCGTACTTCAAATATCTGCGAGGCCATTTTGTGTAGTTCTGGTCACCATATTATAGAAACAATGTCGTGTTGCCAGAGACAGTGTGGAACAGATTCACCAGAATGTTATCTGGAATGGACAGCGTTAGTTTGAAGACAGAATCAATTGGGTGGGATTGATCTCCTTGGAGCGCAGGAGGATGAGGGGTGATCTTATAGACATGCTTTAGATCATGAAAGGAACAGACCGGGTAGATGCTCAGCTTCTCCTGCCCTGATTAGGAGAATCGAGGTCTAGAGGACATACGTTTAAGGTGAAGGGAAAATGATTGAATAGGAATCTGAGGGGTAACATTTTCACACAGTGGGTGTTGAATGAATGGAGCAAACTGCCAGAGGAGGTATTTGAGGCAGGGACTATCCCAACATTCATGAAACAGTTAGACAGGTGCATGAATAGGACAGGTTTGGTGGGAAATGGACCAAATGCAGACAGGTGGGACTAGTGTAGATGTGGCATTTTGGCTGGAGTGGGCAAGTTGGGCCGAAGGGCCTGTTTCCACACCATATCACTCTATGACTCTATGGGTACAGGTTTGAACTACCTCCTCTGGCAGCTCGTTCCACACACCCACCATGCTTTATGTGAAAAATTACCCCTCAGATTCCACAGATTCACAATTCATCTCAACTGGGGAGGCCGACGACAGTTCAGTTTTTCCTCATCTCAGTAATAATTGAGCTACCCCTTATTCGTAAACTGTGATCCCTGTTCTGGACTCCCACAGCATCGGGAACATTTTTCCTCTATCTAGCCTGTCCAATCCCTTAAGAATTGTATATGTGTAAGAAGGAACTGCAGATGCTGGTTTAAACAGAACATAGACACAAAAAGCTGGAGTAACTCAGCGGGACAGGCAGCATCTCTTGGGAGAAGGAATGGGTGGAGACCCTTCTTCAGAATTCTATATGTTTCGTCAAGATCACCTCTCATCCTAAATTCCACTTAATTCAAGAGAGCTCTCACACACACTCAGTCTGTATTTCTGTGCCTATTTATTAATTAATACGAGAGCGTTTCTCCCTTCCTGCTGTATATATTTGGCACACATAGAAACTGAAAGAAACACTTCAATGATCTGAGACATATTAAAACGACCAACGTATATGATAGGCAGTTATATCGTGTTGTTGTTTAAACTGCAGGTTTGAGAAAATTCGACACCTGTTGGCGTGTAATTCCTCGGATTTCTAGGCTAGAGTTTAGTTTGAGGAGAGTGAAGCACCTGTTGGACACTTGTGAGGGAGATGAACAATGTGCCTCCGTTGTTGGTGACACCACCACCCAATACAGTATCGCCACTGTTGTGCAGTCAGTGATGTGTCTGCTATGTGGCTACAACTGGGGAGGCCGATGACAGAGCACATTAGTGATTACAGAACCGCTGATTCCAGTCATGGGAACTGCAGGGAAACAGGCCCTTCGGCCCGACTCGTCCATTCGGACCGAGATGCATATCTACGGTAATCTCATTCACCTGTATTTGTCCCATATCCCTCCATTCCTATCCGAAACAACGGCTGTCTAAATGCTGTTTATTTGCTGTGATGGTATCTATCCCCACCGCCTCAAATGAAAAGATTGTTGCATATTTGAAGTCAGAATTCCCTTAAACCTCTCCCCTTTCGAATAAACGTAAGTTCTCTGGGTTTAGAATCTCACAGCCTGGGAAATAACTGTGACCATCTACTCAACCCTGCTATAGTTGACATAATTTTACAAGCCTCAGTAAGGTCATCCCTCTGCATTCTTGCTCCAATGAGATAAATCCCACCCGATCAAATCTGTCCTCAAACTAACGCTGTCCATTCCAAATAACATCCTGATGAATCTGTTCCGCACTGCCTCTGGCAACGGGACATCATTTGTATAATATGGTGACCAGAACTACACAAAAGGGCCTCGCAGATATTTGAAGTGCGACGTAGGAGAGCGCTGCACTTGGAGGAGCAGTTAAGTCTTGGTTATTCTTTGTTTGGATGTTCAGCTGCCGTGCAAGTGTGTTCACAATCAGACGCACATGGGAAGTGAAACCACCAGTGAGTTCTGAAGTGTCGGTACCGATGAACTGCAACCGAGGCCTATATCTCTTGATGCAGGAGGATGAGGGATGATCTTCTACAGATCAACAAAATAATGAGAGGAATAGATCTGGCAGACGTACAGAGAAGGGGAAGCAGGAACCATGGGGAGCAGGTTTAAGATGAGGGGGTGAAATTTAATCTGAACCTGAGGGGTATTTTTCACACAAAGGGTGGTGGGTGTGTGGAACGAGGTGCCAGAGGAGGTAGTTCAGCCCTGTACTCATAGTCATAGAGTGATATGGTGTGGAATCAGGCCCTTCAGCCCAACTTGCCCACACCAGCCATCAGGCCCCATCTACATTAGTTCCACCTGTCTGCATTTGGTCCATATCCCACCAAACCTGTCCTATTCATGTACCCAACCTGTCTAACTATTTCATAAATGTTGGGATAGTCCCTGCCTCAAATTCCTCATCTGGCAGTTTGTTCCATACATCCACCACCTATTGTGTGAAAAAGTTACCCCTCAGATTCCTATTCAATGATTTTCCTTTCAACTTAAACGTATGTCCTCTGGACCTCGATTCGCCTATTCAGGGCAGGAGAATCCGAGCATCCATTACATCTATTCCTTTCATGATCTAAAACATGTCTATAAGATCACCCCTCGTCCTCCTGCGCTCCAAGGAGAACAATCCCACCCAATTGATTCTGTCTTCAAACTAACGCTGTCCATTCCAGATAACATCCTGGTGAATCTGTTCCGCACTGTCTCTGGCAACAGGACATCATATCTGTAATATGGTGACCAGAACTACACAAAAGGGCCTCGCAGATATTTGAAGTACAACTGAGGAAAGCGCTGGAACTTGGAGGAACAGTTAAGTCTTGATTTTTCTGTTTATGGGTATTCATTTGTAGCGCAAATGCGTTCAGAATCATAAGCAGATGGGACGTGAAACCATCAGTGAGTTCAGAGGTGTCCGTACCAATCAGCACGAGGCAAATGTTGTCAATGTTGTCACTGGTGAAAATATATCTGAGCAGCGTGCGATGGAACTGGGTAGCTGGTTGTTACAGTATGTGAGATGTCCTTGGAATGGATGATACAAAGAACATACCTGTGTGTTACGTTAATGTGGTCAGTGATGGGTGTGGATAAGCAGTGACATTATCTGTGTGGTCAGTGATGGGTCTGGATAAGCAGTGACATTATCAGTATGGTTAGTGATGGGTCTGGATAAGCCGTGACATTATCAGTGTGGTTAGTGATGGGTCTGGATAAGCAGTGACACTATCAGTAATTAATCTCATCTCTAATGAGCTCTCACTGCATCTTGCTGTTCTATCCACGTTGGCCGGTGCAGACGTTTTTATTTGTTATTTTCATTTTAATAGGCAGTGGTTAAAATGAATAAATATCTTTCTCCTGCATACATGTGAGTAACACATAATGCGTCTCCCCAACACTCCTCACTCTCTCTGCCCCTCTCCCTCCCCCTCCGTCCATTCTCTCTCTCCCATACCGATCCCCCGTCTCTCTCCCCAATTTTCTGACCGTCTGACTTCCCATCTCCTCCCCTCTCTCCACACTCCTCCCCACTCTCTCCCGACACTCCCCTCTGTCCTGCCACCTCCAATCTCTCTCCCCACACACCTCCCCATCTCTCTCCACACCCCCTCTCTCCCCACTCTCCTCTCATTCTCCACCCCACACTCTGTCTTTCTCCCCACACACTCACCACTCCTCTCATTCTGTGTCCCCACACTCCTCCCCCTCTGTCTCCCCCATTCCCCCTCTCTCTCCCCACATTCCCCCTCATTCCCTACACACCTCCACCTCTATCTCCTCATCTCTCTCCCCCGTTCGTCCATTCTCTGCCCCATCTCTCTCTCCCCACATACCTCCCCTCTCTCGCCTCACTCCTTCCTCTATCCCTCCCCTCCCATTTCTCTGCCACATTCCTCCACTCACTCCCCACTCCTCCACTCTCTCCCATCACTCCTCTTGTACCTCTTTCCCCTGTACCCCTCGCTCTCGCTACATTCCTCCCCCACCCTCGTTTCACTCTCCCCACTCCTCCCCTCCATCCTCACATTCCTCTAACTCGCTCTCCACACTATCCTTCCTCCCTCTCTTTCACCCTCCTCCCACACTGCCTCCCCACTCCTCCCCCTCTCCCCACACTCCTCCCGTTCTCTTGCTACATTTTCCTATATCCCCCACCCACCTCCTCTCCCTCTCCCACACTCCCCCCTGCATCCTTTCTCTCTCCACACAATCCCTCCTCCCGTTCTCTCACACTCCTCTCCCTCCGTATCCCCACTCCTCCCCTCCCTCTCCCCACAGTCCTCCCCTCTCAATTCCCACATTCCTCCTTTCTCTCCACAATCCCCCTCCTCCCCAACACTCCTTCCTCTCTCTCACCCCATACACCTTCCTCTCTCCCACACCCACCTCCTCTCCCTCTTCCCCACTCCACCCCCTCCATCCCCACATTCCTCCCACTCTCTCTCCACACAAACCTTCCTCCCTCTCTCTCACACTCCTCCCTCCCCTGTCCCCTAAAACCACCTTTCTCCCCACACTCCTCCCCACACTCCCCGTCTCTCTCCACACTCCCCGCTCGCTCACCACGGTCATCCTGCCTCCTCTCTCTCCCCACTACCTCTCTCTCCCCACACTATTAAATTCCTCTCCCCACACTCCCTTTCTTCCCACCCTCCATCCCCACAATCCTCCTCCTTTCTCTCCACTCCTCCCCTTTCTCTCCCCACACAGCTCCCTTTCTCCCCACACTCATCTCCTCTTCCTCCCCACACTCTTCACTCCCTTTCTCTCTGGATAAGTAGTGACATTATCAGTGTGGTCAGCGATGGGTCTGGAGAAGCAGTGACATTATCAGTGTGGTCAGTGATGGGTCTGGATAAGCAGTGACATTATCAGTGTGGTCAGTGATGGGTCTGGATAAGCAGTAACATTATCAGTGTGGTCAGTGATGGGTCTGGATAAGCAGTGGCATTATCAGTGTTGACAATGAATGGTCTGGATAAGCAGTGACATTATCAGTGTGGTCAGTAATGGGTCTGGATAACCAGTGACATGATCTCATTAAATCTGACCCCGATGTTTTACATTTGATATGATGTAAAATAAAGCATCCTTTCTTTTTTTTCTCTTCAGTTTTTATTGATTTTTCACAGAGATATATACAAAACAGTACAACATCATGAACATAAATGAAATAAAATAAGAAAAACAACAAAAATAAATAAATAAATAAATAGAGGAGATAAATAAATCAATAAAAACATTTGAATAAGACAGTGTGATACACTTAGCAAATAATATATAAAAAAGTAACAATGATTGGTTATTTAGAGATATTTCAATATTCGCACAAACATACCATCTAGTTCTATATAACACAATATTTCAATATCTAGGTCGGCATTTGTCTAGTTGGTGTTATGGCTCAAATAAACGATCCATTTTTCCCAGAGCCTCTCAAAGAATCCCTTCTTTTTAATTCAAATGTTCGACTTAACTCAAGTTCCATATCCATAATTAATGTAAACTTTAATGAGCACTAACTCTATCTTGCTGCTCTATCCACGCTGGTAAACACGGCAGCTGAAGATGCATTAACTTGTTATTTTCATCTTAATTAACACAGGTTAGAAATGCTAATTAACTCTCTCCCGCATACACTTGAAAGAATAACACATAATGCTGAAAATTAAAATGCAGTTTCGGATCTGAGATAGGGGAGATGGGTAAATGTGCTGTGTACTTCGCCCAGTGGGGAATATTAGTTCCAGCCGGTGAACACTAGCTGTGGCTCTGTTCAATCTGCAGTTTATTTTGTAGTGAACTACTTTAGACCAGTTAACAGGAAGATGTGAATTCAAACCCACAGACCAGACAGCAAGGTTCGTCTGAGAGTAAATGACCAACTCATCCGTCTGGGCTGTCCACACAGCGGCACAGAGAAAGATGCCACACACGCAGACTTCGTTTATGTGCTTATTTATCATGCAATTCAAGAGAGCATATCTCCCATCATGCAGTGCAAACCTGGCACTCATAGAAACTGAAATAAACACTTCAATGATCAGGGACTGTTATCAAAAATGACCAATATATATGATAGGCAAATCCCATGATTTCAAGGTTAGAGTTCAGTGGTAACAGAATATCCAAGGGCCATTTAAAAGCAGTTTATTTGTTAGTGCTGTACCTGGCGCAACGTTTGGCCAAAGGCTGCCGTGCTTCATGGGGAGGGATGGTGCATTTTAGTTCATCTCAACTATTCCCATTTACCGGCATGTGAATCATCTCCCTCTAAACCATTCCCCTCATGTACCTGTCGACATGTCTTAGTGTTCCCATTATGACGCTACCTATGACACTATCCACCTCTATGAGGTCACTGCACAGCCTGCTGCGCTCCATGAAACAAAGTCCTGGCAGCCCAACATTTTCCTGTAGCTCCGACCCTTGTTTTCTGGCAACGTGTTGTAAAATATTTTCAGGACTCTTTACAAATTAGTGGCATATTTCCTAAACATGCTGACGAAAAATTATACACGTTACTCGAAGTGCGTCCTCAACAACGTCTTGTCCAACTGAACATAGCTTTCCAACTTTTAAATTTTATTCACTGGCTGATGAAGACAGTGGGCCAAAAAACCTTCTCCTCCGCCTTATCCCCCTGTTACATCCCTTTTCTTGCAAAAATGTGCTTTTATTCTGAGATCCCTCTGCTCGACAGCACTCTCCAGCTAACTACCATTCACGGTGAAGATCATGCCCTGGATTGTCTTCCCTAATTTAATTACTCGCATTTCTCTGCAAGAAACACCATTTACTATTTAGCCCATTTTCCAATTTGAAAAAGTTCCTGCTTTAATCCTTGCCAATCATTTCACTGCCTGCGATACCACTACTTTAGTGTCAACTGGAAACTTAATAATTAGTCCCAGTACATTCTCACGCAACTCATTGACACAGATGACAAACAACAATGAGCCAGCACCTATTCCTGAGACAGACCACCACTCCTTGACCAATGAAAGAAACTGTACCATATTCCTCTTTACCGCTGTCTACTGCCGTTATCACATTCAGGCAGGTGTGAACTTGGATCGCAAGATCCCTTTATACATCAGTGATGTTAAAGGTCAAGCCATTAATTGTATATTTTGCACTTACATTTGACCAACCAACGTCTAACACTTGCTCAGAATAAACTCCATCTGTGATTTCCCCCACTCCTCCCATCTCCCTACTTGATCTATATGCCGCTGAATACTGAGACAGCCTCCCTCACATTCCACAACCCCAGCAATCTTGGTGTCGTCTGCAAACTTACAAAGCAACCCCTGTATATTCACAACTAAGATATTCATGTGTATCACAAACAGCAGAGGTCCCAGCACAGATCCCTGTGTATCACTACAGGTCACAGACCTCCAGCCTGAATATTGCACTTCCACCACAACCCTCTGTTTTCTATCATTCAGACAGTTCTCAATTCATACGACCAAGGCACTGTTAACCCCGTGTGCCTTCACCTCTTGGATCGGTCTACCATGAGAGACTTTGTCAAAGGTCCGGATCAGCAGTGATATTATCATTGTGGTCAGTGAAGGGTCTGGATAAGCAGTGACATTATCAGTGTGGTTAGTGATGGGTCCGGATAAGCAGTGATGTTATCAGTGTGGTCAGTGATGGGTCTGGATAAGCAGTGACATTATCAGTGTGGTCAGTGATGGGTCTGGATAAGCGGTGACATTATCAGTGTGGTCAGTGATGGGTCTGGATAAGCAGTGATATTATCAGTGTGGTCAGTGATGGGTCTGGATAAGCAGTGACATTATCAGTGTGGTCAGTGATGGGTCTGGATAAGCAGTGACTTTATCAGTGTTGTCAGAGGTAGGTCTGGATAAGCAGTGACATTATCAGTAATTAATCTCATCTGTAATGAGCTCTCACGGCATCTTGTTGTTCTATCTACGTTGGCGGGTGCAGACGTATTTATTTGTTATTTTCAATTTAATAGGCAGCGGTGATAATTAGTCGATAACTTTCTGCGGGATACGATTGAAAGAATAACACATTATGCGTCTCTCCCAACACACCTCACTCTCTCTCTCTCTCTCCTTCCTCCAATTCTCTGTCCTCTCTCTCTCTCCCCACTTTTCCGATTCTGCTTTCCCACCTCCTCCCCTCTGTCCACACTCCTCCCACTCTCCATCCCCACACTCCTGCTTTCTCCCCATACACTCACCACTCCTCCCTTTCTTTCCCCCACACTCCTCCCCCTCTCTCCCCCACGCGCCTCGCCATCCCTCTCCCCACGCACATCCCCTCTCTGCCCACACCCCTACCCCTCACATTCCCCACACTCCCCCTATCTCTCCCCATGCTCCACCGCACACTCTCTCCCCACTCCTCTCATTCCCACACTACCCCTCTCTCTCCCACACACCTCCTCCACTCCCCAATCCTCCCCGTTTGTCATAAGGTCTTAACTGATAGTAGAATTAGAGAGGGGAGAGAGAGGGAGCTTTGTGTGGGAGAGAGGGGTATGGGGAGAGGGGGGAGGGGGAGAGGGAGGAGAGGGGGAGAGAGGACAGGAGAGGAGAGAGAGAGGTGGGTCTCCTCAGTGTGTTTCCCTTTGTGCGTCGATAAGGCCTTTAATGAACCGACTTGTTAGATGGAACCGCCTCTGAACTCCGAGCTGGTTTACTTTGTGTCTGTGCCTATCTGAGGAAAGTCAGACATAGGCTACAATCTCGCACAAAAAAAACCCCAGAATGTCCTCGTACACACAGTCGTGGGTGTATAGAACGGGCTGCCAGAGGCATTTACTAGTGCAACGTTTAAGAAACATTTAGAAGTGTACGTGGATGGGACGGGTTGAGAGGGATATGGGGCAAACGCGGAAGGTGGGACTGGAATAGAAGGGGCAAGTTGCATTGGAGTGGGAGAGTTGGGCCGGATATTTCCGTGCTGCATGACTCCATGACGCTGTGACTTTTAAATGTATTCTTATATAGTGCACGGGGGAGATAAAAGGGGGGGAGAGGGGAGAGAGAGAGAGCGGGGAGAGACTGAATGAAGGGAGAGCGTGGGGTGAGAGAGAGAGGGGGAAGAGAGAGAGGGAGGAGAGAGAGGGGGAAAGTGAGAGAGAGTGAGATAAAGGGGGAAGCGAGAGAGAGGGGGAGAAAGGGAGAGAGAGAGAGAGAGACATGGGGAGAGAGAGCAGGAAGAGAGGGGAGAGTTTAGTTTTTATTTTAACTTAGTTTATTTTGTTTAGTCAAAAGAGAGGAGAGAGAGAAATGGGGTGATGGGTAGAGAGGGAGGGGGGTGAGAGAGGTGGAGAGACTGGGAAAGAGGGAGAGACTGGGGAGAAAAGGCAGAACTAGGGGGATACAGTTTAAGAATAAGGGGTAGGTAATTTACAACTGTGATGAGGAATTTGTAGAATTCCCTGCCTCCGAAGGCATTGGAGGCCGTTTCACCGGATGCATTCAAAAGAGAGTTCGACAAAGCTTTTCGGGCGAGCAGAATCAAAGAATATGAGGAGAAGGCCATGACCACTTTGGATGGTTGTGCTGGCTCGAAGGGCCGAATGGCCTACTACTGCAACCTTTTTCTATGTTTCTGATGTCGGTCCACCCTCCAATTAAGGTGCAAAACGATCCTTATGTACAGGTCACCCCTACCCTAGAAGAGATCACAGTGATCTAGAAATCTAAATTCCTGTCCCCTGCACCAAATCCTCAGCCACACATTCAGATCCCCTATCTTCCTGTTCCCACCCTCATTAGCACGAGGTACTGGAGGCAACACAGAGATAACCACCCTAGAATTCCTGTTTTCCAGGTTCCTACATAGATCCCTACCCTTACGTTAGAGAACCATCTTCCTCTTCTTACCCACGTAATTTTTGCCAAGTTGCACAACTACTTCCGGCTGCTCGCTTTCCTTCACGAGGATGTTCTCACACTGGTCCAAGACGACCAGGACTGTGGCACCAGGGAGGCAACACACCTTCCTCGAGTCTCGCCACAGAATCTCCTGTCCGCACCTCTGACATTGGAGTCACCCACCTCTATGACTCTGCCTGACTTCGGTCTCACCAGTCGAGCCTCAACGCAGTATTCGAATCAGAGACCTGTATGCTACTGGGACTGGAAGCGTCGTCGGTCCCGACAGCTCCCAAAAACGAATACCTGTTTGCAAGAGGTACTTCCACCGAGGTCTCCTGCCCTCGTTTAATCCCCTTTCCCTTTCCCCGTGTTCGTGCTTTCTAGGGTTGATCTACTTGTGCAAAATTAAAAACACAAAATGTTCCATATTTCAGTAGTCCCTAACTGAGAACCAATAACATAGATAATCTTTCAGGTGGAAAGCCCCTCTTCAGACGATGCTTGTTGTCGAGGTACCTTTTATCCTCACACCTTAATTTAATTCCTATATGTAAAAACGTTAGTTCTTGTATTTCTCAGCGCAAGGTTCACTATTTTTTTTTAAATTGCTTCGACTGCCGTATTAACCCGAACAGATAGGTGTAACTCCGAAGAAATGTTCTGTAAGCTGCCTCATAATAAAGAGCAAAACATTGAAGCAGAAGCTTGATCAATAATCTCCTTTATTTATTGGCACCGCCGTGCAAACATTCTGGGTGGAATATCGCGTGTTAACGGATCAATGCGAGTGAAAGGAGGATCTTGGGGGAAAATAGCTTCAGTTATTTGTCATGCCTGATAGATTCAGGTGGTGCGCAACATACTCTCTTCTCGGCGCAAACATCGATCTGCCTTTCTCTGGCAAGGCACGCATCCCGACAATTTGCGTTTGACGTCTCAAAGCAGTGGTCATCTGGTTACAAAGAAAATACATTTTGGTAATGAACTCCAGATAATATCAGGCACAGTTACAAAGAGTCAAAGAGATAACTACAAATTACACATAACTAATTACTAATCACAAATTACAAAGAGCCTATTGTTTCGCCTATTTATTGTTTGTATGTGCGTATGTATATTTTTTCACAAGACCTTTTGCACTTTTTCCTTCCCGTCGCTCTGTATTCTGAAATCCAAAGCCGTAATAATTGTGCACAATCATCTCAGTTCACTAATGTTATTGAATCTCTTCGGTTTATTATTTCCCAAGCGTGGAGCAAGAATCACACACTCCCCTCCATCCACGATGACAAAATTTATAATGCTCTTCATGACCTGCCGCGGCATGGCTTCTGCTGAATGTCCCGGATAAGGTATGAGTCATCGTCATAGAATGATACAGTGTGGAAACAGGCCCTTCGGTGAACTTGCTCACATCGGCCAATATGTCTCAGCCACACTCATCCCACCTGCAGGCGATTAGTCCATATCCTCTAAAGTCTTATCCATGTACCTGTCTGACTGTTTCTTAAACGTTGAGATAGTCCCAGCCTCAACTACCTCATCTGGCGACTTCTTCCTTTTACCAACCATCCTTTGTGTGAAAAGGTTATCCCTCAGATTGCAATTAAATCTATTCCCCTTCACCTTGAACCTTTGTCCTCTGGTCCTCAATTCCCCGACTCTGGGCAAGAGACTCTATGAATCTACCTGAACTATTCATCTCGTGATATTATACACTTCAATAAGATAACCCCCCCATCCTCGTGTGAATAGAGACCCAGTCTACTCGACTTTTCCCTGTAGCTCACACCAACTTGTCCTGGCAACATCTACATAAATCTTCTCTGATCTCTTTGTAGCTTGACAGTACCATTCAGATAACGTTGTGCCCTGAACAAAAAAATAATTATAAATGCGGTCTCATCAACGTCTTATACAACTGCAACATGACGTCCCTACTTCTATATTCAATGCTCTGAATGACGAAGGCCAATGTGCCAAAAACCTGATTGACCCACCGTATCTACCTGCGACTCGACTTTCAAGGAACGATGCCACTGCAGTCCCAGAGCTCTCTGCTCTACAGCTATCCTCAGATGCCTACCATTTACTGTTTAGATCCTGCCATTGTTAGACGTCCCAAAATGCAACAACTCACACTTCTCTGTATTAAATTCCATCAACCATTCCTCAGCCCACCTGGCCAATCAATCCAGATCCTACCGCAAACCTTCACGACCATCTTCAATATCTGCAAAACCACCCATTTTTTCACTCATTAGCAAACTTGCTAACCTTGCCCTGTATGTTCTCATCGAAATCATTGATGTGGATGACAAACAGTAACGGGCCCAGCACCGAACTCCGAGGCACACCACTCGTCACAGACCTCCAGTCCGAGAAGCAACCTACCACCGTCATCCGCTGCTTCCTTCCATGGAAGAATGCGGATATATCCATACACATTGCATTTTCCTCGAGCAAAACATAAGGTATTTCCAGGAGGAGTGGATGGGGACAAAAAGGTGCTTCTCCAATGTGAGCTCCCGTGGCTGGCTTATAAATTGCCTTAGAGTCCCATTATAGCTTCGTGTATACCTTGAAATTGACATTGGTACGCAAAGAGACCGGTTTTAAATCAACTCTCTTCCAACACTGGAAGATTAGTGGGCAAGATTCCCCACAAAGGAGATTAGTAGGCAAGATTAGAGCACATGGCATTTGGGGTACGGTACTGACATGGATAGGAAATTGGTTGGCAGAAAGGAAACAGAGTCTGGATTAACGGGTCCCTTTCAGAATGGCAGGCAATAACTCGTGGGGTACCACAAGGCTCCATGCTGGGACCGCAACTATTTACAATATACATTAATGACTTGGATGAAGGGATTAAAAACAACATTATCAAATTTGCGGATGACACAAAGCTGGTGGCAGTTTGAACTATGAGGGGGGTCCTAGTAGGATTCAGGGTGACTTTGACAGGTTGTGTGAATGGGCAAATGCATGGCAGATGCAATTTAATGTGGCTAAATGTGAGGTTATCCACTTTGGTGGTAGGACAGGAAGGCAAAATATTATCTGAATGGTGTCAAGTTAGGAAATGGGAAGTATAAAGAGATATGGTGTCGTTGTTCATCAGTTAAGTTAGCATGCAGGTACAGCAGGCAGTGAAGAAAGCTAATGGCATGTTGACCTTTATGACAAGAGTAATTGGGTATGGGAGCAAAGAGGCCTTTCTGCGGTTGTCCAGGGCCCCAGTGAGACCGCACCGTACTGGGTGCAGTTTTGTCCCCAAATTTGAGGAGGGATATTCTTGCTATTGAGCGCGTGTAGCGTAGGTTCACTAGGTTAATTTCCTGAATGGCGGGACTGTCGTATGTTGAAAGACTAGAGCGACTTGGCTAGTAGATGCTGCAATATAGAAGGATGAGATGGGATCTTAATGAAACATATATGATTATTAAGGGATTGAACACGTTAGAGGCAGGAAACATGTTCCCAATATTGGGGGAATCCAGAACCAAGGGCCCAGAATAAGTGGTAGGCAATTTAGAACGGAGATGAGGAAAAACTTTTTCAGTCAGAGAGTTGTAAATCTGTGGAATTCTCAGCGTCAGAGGGCAGTGGAGGGCAATTCTCTGAACGATTTGAAGAGAGAGCCAGATAGAGCTCTTAAAGATAGCGGAGTCAGGGGGTATGGGGAGAAGGCAGCAATGGGGTACTGATTGTGAATGATCAGCCATGATCATATTGAATGGCGGTGCTGGCTCGAAGGGGCGAATGGCCTCCTCCTGCACCTATGGTCTGTTGTCTATTGACTATTGTCTCAGAGCACTGCGCGCTAAGAGATGTGAAACTACATGTGTATATACTTACCAACTTCGGGTAGATACGACTGACCGTTTACAAAGGTCTGAGACAGCAGAAATATTCCGAAAAGGAAATAAAGTGTCACGACCATTCTTCTGCAGTAAAACGTTTCCTGGATGAGAGATCTGGGTAGAAAATGTGGAAGCCAACGTGAGTTGTTCTGCTTATATTGATGTGAGTGGTGTCGTGTGGATTCGCGATTGGTTTGTCGATGATAATGGCAAGGCAGGTATGAGTGTGCCTTCCTATTGGAGGATGTGGACTATGTCAAGTCAAGTCAAGTCAAGTCAATTTTATTTGTATAGCACATTTAAAAACAACCCACGTTGACCAAAGTGCTGTACATTTGATTAGGTTCCAATAGAAAAAAAAATGAAAACATACAGTAGCACGCAAACAGTTCACAGCGCCTCCTCAATGAGCCTCAAACGCTAGGGAGTAGAAATATGTTTTGAGCCTGGACTTAAAGGAGTCGATGGAGGGGGCAGTTCTGATGGGGAGAGGGATGCTGTTCCACAGTCTAGGAGCTGCAACCGCAAAAGCGCGGTCACCCCTGAGTTTAAGCCTACACCGCGGGATAGTGAATAGCCCCAAGTCGGCCGATCTGAGGGACCTGGAGTTAGAGAGGGGGGTTAGAAGATTTTTGATGTAGGGGGGGGAGTGTCCATTTAGGGCTTTATACGTGAATAGGAGGAGCTTGAAGTTGATTCTGTACCGTACAGGGTGCCAGTGGAGAGAGGCCAGAATCGGGGTGATGTGGTCCCTTTTACGGGTACCCGTCAGGAATCTCGCTGCGGCGTTTTGGACCAGTTGCAGGCGGGACAGGGAAGATTGGCTGATCCCAGTGTATAGGGAGTTGCAGTAGTCTAGGCGGGAGGAAATGAAAGCGTGAATGATTTTTTCTGTGTCGTCGAATTTGAGGAAAGGTTTGATTTTAGCTATGGTTCGAAGTTGGAAGAAGCTGGCTTTTACCACAGCGTTGACTTCCTTATCAAATTTTAATGCAGAGTCAAATATCATGCCGAGGTTTTTGACATGCGGTTTGACTAGGCAGGATAGGCTTCCAAGACTGCCTGTTATCAATTTGATGGAGTCGGGGGGGCCGAATAGGATGACCTCAGACTTGCTCTCATTTAATTGGAGGAAGTTCTGTGCCATCCAACATTTTATGTCCTCAAGGCAGTGTGAGAGGCTGTCTAAATTTGACTGGTTGTTGGGTTTCAGGGGGAGGTAAAGCTGAGTGTCATCGGCATAGCAGTGGAAAGAAATGCCGTGCCTTTGAATGATTTGGCCAAGGGGGAGCATGTATAGAGAGAAGAGAATGGGGCCCAGGATGGAGCCTTGTGGAACTCCGCAGGAGAGGCTAGCTGGAGCAGAGGAATAACTGCCTATGTTGATGGCGAAACTCCTATCTTTGAGGTACGAAGCGAACCAGCTCAGGGCAGTGCCATCAATGCCAACCGCGTACCGGAGACGGTCAATAAGGATGGTGTGGTCCACTGTATCGAATGCTGCGCTGAGGTCGAGAAGGAGCAGGATTGCACAGTCGCCGGTGTCGATGGCGAGAAGCAGGTCGTTGTGTACCTTCAACAAGGCAGACTCTGTGCTGTGGTGGGCTCTGAAACCTGACTGGAAACTTTCCAGGATGGTGTTTTGGTGCAGGTAGGGCATTAATTGGTTAATGATTGCCTTTTCAAGGACTTTTGACAGGAATGGCAGTTTGGAAATGGGTCTGTAGTTGCCAGGCAAGGTGGGGTCTAGGTTAGGTTTTTTCAGTAGGGGCTGGACCACCGCGTGCTTGAAACTGGTTGGAACAGTGCCAGTGGCCAGAGAACTGTTGATAATAGAGAGGATGCTGGGCCGGCTATTGCAATGACATCCTTCAGAAGGGCAGTGGGGGCTGGATCAAGGGGGCAGGTTGCAGGCTTCATAGCAGAGACAAGCTTTGCAAGGGAGGATAGAGTGACGGGTTGGAAGCAGTCCAATTTAGATGAACAGACTAGTGAGACAGCTAGGTCACGGGTGGGAGGGGAAATGTTCATTCTAATATTCTCAACTTTGTTGGTGAAAAATTTAGCGAATTCTTCGCACTTAGCAGGGGACCCAACTAAGCTGGTACTGGGGGCGGGACATATGACAGAGGTAATTGTTCTAAAGTTATGAGAGTTTTTGGAAATAAGGTCGGAGAAGTATTGTGCTCTAGCAGACTTTACTGCTTCCTGGTATTTGAGAAGATTGTTTCTCAGAATTTCGAAGGAAATTTGAAGCTTGTCACATTTCCATCTCCTTTCTGATTTTATGCACTCCCTTCTTAGGGCTTTGGTGGTGTCATTGAGCCACGGCCGACCTTTGGGCTTAGGCTTTTTCATTTTAAGGGGAGCGATAGAATCCAGGATGGAAGAGCAAGTGATATTAAATAAAGAGGCGAGATCCTCAGTGCTGAGATGGGGGGGAGAGGCCTCAATGGTGCAGATGTTGGGGGCAGCTGTGAGAGCCTCGGAGAATTTACTGGCAGTCAATGAATTTATGTCGCGGGAGTAGCGAACAGGGAGATGAGATTTTGCGGGAGATAAAGGCAGAGATGCGTCAAAAATGATAGCGCTGTGGTCCGATAGACAGGCTTCAGTAGTTTCAATGTTGTTGATTGGGAATCCGGACGATAACACTAGGTCGCGAGTATGGCCTAACTTGTGAGTGGGTCCCGTGGTGTGAAGAGTCAGATTGAAGGACTCAACCAGGTGCATAAATTCACTCACAAGAGGCTTAGTGGGACAGCAAACATGAATATTAAAGTCACCAAGAATCATGATCCGGTCAAATTTGGGCAAAATGCTAGAAATCAGATCAGCAAATTGGGTGATGAAGTCCTTATGCATTTTTGGTGGGCGATACACAAGAACAATTAAGAGGGGGTAGGCTAGGCCTACTTTAATTAGTTGCACCTCGAAACTGGAGAAATGATCAGCGTTCAGGAGGCGGCAGTTGAAATGTTTCTTAAACACAGTGGCTAAGCCCCTACCGCGTCCGGAGAGCCTAGGCGAGGTGAAGAAGTGACAGTTATCAGGACAGAGTTCCACGAGTGGAGCAAGCTCACCAGGGTTAAGCCAGGATTCTGTGAGCAGTAGGAAGTCCAATCCACGGGTGATGAAGAAGTCATTGAGGATGAAAGTCTTATTTTGGAGGGATCTTACGTTGATCAGGGCCACTTTAGCAGGGACAGTAGGGACAACAGGTGAGCTTCGGTCCGGTAGCGGCTCCCACGCCAGCGGGCGGAGGTTCAGGGAGACCACGCCGCTGCGCTTCACAGATGGCCTTGCTGGGAGCCCACGGGCCGGCAGTCCAGGGACCGGGATGATCGGTCGAAGAGCGGCATACCTGAGCTCAAGGGAGCGCCGGTGGATGGAGCTGTAAGGTCGACCAGGTCCGACTTCGCAGCGCTGTGCGCGGTAGGCCGCTGTTGGATGAGCGCGGGCGAGGTTTTTTAAATTTTCGAAAGTTCCCGCGTGTTTACCCCGCCTCCTAGCGCGGTGCGTGCGGCGGTGGATGTAAGGCTGGGCCCGCACATCTACCGGGAGTTGATCGAGGAGCGATCGCTGGAAGAAACTTTGTCCGGGACCTGGACTGAAGAAGTCGACGACGGAGGGTCGGATAAACAGGAGGGTTCGGCGGTCGTAAACTAAAGTGGCTCGAAGAACACTACGATCTCCAGGTGAGCGACGACAGGCAGCCAAACACAACGGCGCGGCCATCTTGATTTTGTGGAGAGTTTTGTGGAGAGTTTTGACACACCTGGATAGTTTTCTCGGGAACGGAGGATAATGAGGGAGACTTCACCGATGTTTCTAAAATGTTGAAAATACAGTTAGTATAGTGGAAACGTCTTCTGCAATATTGAAAATCAAATATTAGATGCTATTGGATTGAGGTCAGAGGGCAGTAGATGTGCGTGGCCATGCCTATACCCAGAGAGTGACAGTTATCTGGAACACCTCGCCAAGCCTGGCGGTGAAGCCAGATGAAATAGGCACGCTTAGGATTTGTGCCTATGGAATGCATTGCTAAGAATCATATAATAATAATAATAATAATAAGCATTTATTTTATATAGCGCCTTATCGGGAGCTCAAAGCGCTTTACAAGAACAATCATAACATAAAAACAAACAGACAAACTATCCTAACGGAGAAGCGGCGAATAAACAACGCCAGCGTCCTCTCACGCCAGGGTCCGGCAGTAGACAACAAAAAGCACAGGACACACAGATACAATTTTTACACAAACAGCCATCACAGTTTAATTCTCTAGGCACACCCTCACTGTGATGGAAGGCAAAGAAAAGTCTTATCTCCTCCTCATTCTTCTCCCGTGGTGCCACGAGGTGATCATATGCACGTATAAATAATTCGTTTAATGTGGCATTACGTTTCACACAGCTGTCGTGGGATGAAAGGTTTGTTCTTGTGCTGTACCTTTCTGTAAACTATGTTCAAATATACGGATCAGTGGTTGGGCCAAACAACAACGGAGGAAGTATATTATGAGGAAGTTTGTTGTCCTCCGGAAAGAAACATAGAAACATAGGAAATAGGTGCAGGGGGAGGCCATTCGGCCCTTCGAACCAGCACCGCCATTCATTGAGATCATGGCTGATCATCCACAATCAGCAACCCGTGCCGGCCTTCTCTCCATATCCCTTGATTCCACTAGCGTCTCGAGCTCTATCTAACTTTATTTTAAATACATCCAGCGATTTGGCCTCCACTGCCCTCTGTGGCAGAGAATTCCACAAATTCACAACTCTCTGGGTGAAAAGGTTCCTTCTTACCTCAGTTTTAAATGACCTCCCCTTTATTCAAAGACTGTAGCTCCTGCTTCTGGACTCCCCCAACACTGGGGAAAATAATCCTGCATCTAGCTTGTCCAGTCCTTTTATAATTGTACATCTCTCTATAAGATCCCCTCTCATCCTTCTAAACTCCAGTGAATACAAGCCTCGTCGTTTCAATCGTTTCTCATATGACAGTCCCGCCATCCCAGGGATCAATCTCGTGAACCTAAGCTGCACTGCCTCAATTACAAGGATGTCCTTCCTCAAATTAGGAGGCTAAAACTCTACACAATACTCCAGATGTGGTCTTACCAGGGCCCTTTACAACTGCAGAAGAACCTCTCTACTCCCATACTGAAATCATCTTGTTATGAAGGCCACCATGCCATTAGCTTTCTTCACTGCCTGCTATACCTGCACCCCAACTTTCAATGACTGGTGCACAAGGACACCCATGTCTCGCTGCACTTCCTCCTTAACTAACCTGACGCCATTGAGGCAATTCTCTGCCTCCTTGTTTTTACCGCGAAAGTGGATAACCTCACATTTATCTACTTTATACTGCACCTGTAATGCGCCAGCTCTCTCACTCAAACTGTCCAAGTCACCCTGCAACCTCCTAACTTCCTCTTCGCAGTTCACGCTGTCACCCAGCTTTGTGTCATCTGCAAACTTGCTCGAGTTGCTTCTAATTCCTTCACCTAAATCATTAATATATATGATGAATAGTTGCGACCCCAACACCGAGCCTTGTGGCACTCCACTCGCCACTGCCTGCCATTCTGAAAAGGACCCGTTTACCCCTCCTCTTTGTTTCCTGTCTGCCAACCAATTCTCTATCCATGTCAACACTCTATCCCCAATACCATGTGCTTTAATTTTGCTCACATATCTGCCGTGTGCGACCTTGTCAAATGCTTTTTGAAAGTGTAAATCGCTACGTCCACTGGCTCCCCTTCATCCATATTACTTGTTACATCCTCAAAAATTTGAAGAAGATTAGTCAAGCATGATTTCCCTTTCATAAATCCATGCTGATTTGGACATCCTTTTACTGCTATCCAAATGCACCGTTATTACCTCTTTAATAATTGACTCCAGCATCTTCCCCACCACTGATGTCAGGCTAACTGGTCTGTAATTCACCGTTTTATCTCTCGCTCCTTTCCTGAAAAGAGAGATAACAATAGCTATCCTCCAATCCACAGGAACTGATCCTGAATCTATTGAACATTGGAAATTGATCACCAATGCGTCCATTATTTTTTAGAGCCACCTCCATGAGTACCCTGGGTTGCAGACCATCAGGCCCTGGGGATTTATCAACCTTCAGTCCCATCAGTTTACCAAATACTATTTAACGCCCAATGCAAAAAAAAATCAGTTCCTCTATCCCCCTAGATCCTCAGTCCTCTAGTACATCTGGGAGATTGTTTGTGTCTTCCTTAGTGAAGACGGATCCAAAGTAATTGTTCAACTCTTCTGCCATTTCCTTGTTATCTATAATAATTCCATCCATGTCTGCCTTCAAGGGACCCACTTTGCTACTCTTTTTCTCTTAAATTATCTAAAGAAGCCTTTACTGTCCTTCTTTATATTCTTGGCCACCTCCCCCACGTACTTTATCTTTTCAGCCCGTATTTCCCGTATTGTTACCTTCTATTGTCCTTTGAAAGATTCCCCATTCTCTGGCTTCCTGCTACTCTTTGCCGTGTTATACATTTTTTCTTTATTTTTATTCCATCCCCAACTTCCTTTGTCAGCCACGGTTGCCTCATACTACTCTTAAAATCATTCGTCCGCTTTGGAATTAAATGATCCTGCACCTTCTGGATTATGCCCAGAAATTCCTGACATTACTGTTCCGCCTAGTTCTTCAGGAAAATTATTGAAGTCGGAGGAGAAATATGTAGAGGAAGAGAAACAGGAAGTCAGCATGATATTTCCGAATGGTTGAACGCAATTTAGTTATGAATTTTCAGTTAAAGGAAATCGACTATGGAATATATTGTAAGGTCGCTCACGAATCGTGTGAAACTTCCGCATGGTTTTGTTCTTGTCAAATGTGTTTCCATCCATTTACCGATATTATCCAGATGCAAATGACTTTATTCGGTTAATTAACAGTTGAGAAAGTAGATGAGGCAAATACAAAAACATTGAAATGGAGCAAGTACATGGATGGGAAGCGTTGAAAGGGATTGGGACAAAATGTGGGAAATTGCAACATTGTACCGTGGACCTGCTGAACCCTTTTCTGGTTCCCACCCTCGTGTCCCACAACTTGAAACTCTCGACCAGCATTTGTTTAAATCTTTTCTGGAATAACAAGGCGATTAGCAGGCCTATTAAACAATTCTCGAAGTCAGCCTGCTCTGGAAGGGTGAATCGCAATGAATTCAGGGATCGGTGCGGCTATCTTTTGCAGATACCACTGAAGTGGGAGGTATTGCAAATAGAATGGTTGGTTATCAATGATAAAAGCAGGATGTTTATCAGATCGGGTACTGCGCCGAGGAATGGCTAAATGAGCTTAATGCATTACAATGTGAAATGTGAGATTTGGGAAGTGAAACGAAGAAACGACTGTCATAGTGCATGGTCGGGCCCCAGGAGGTAATGTAGCAGAGTACATGTACGTTTCTCCTGGAAAGTGGAAGAGTCATGGAATACTCGGTCGTCCTGGAATACTTAGCTGCACGAGAGTAGAAGAACTACAGAGCAAATTATGAGACACAGACAAAGGCACCCGAAGGTGGCATGCAAGTAGCAAGCCTGAACCTTAAACTACCTCCTTTCTGCAACTGTCCCCAGGATCCTGCCATTCACTGTGAATGAACTGCACTGGTTTCTATCCCAAATGGCAACAACACTCACTTAGCTGCATTAACTTCTATTGAACATTACGCAGCTCACTTGCCAAATCGGATCAGGACCCTTCAGCAATTTTTGATAAACGTGTTCGCTATCTATGAATCCAACAACTCGTGTATCTTCTGCAAAGGTACTAATGCTACAATCGACATTCTCATCCATATCGCTGATATCAACCACACAGCAATGGGCCCAGCACCAATATCTGAGGCACACTACGACTCGCAAGCCTGTAGCTCGAAAAACAAACTTACACCACCTCCCTCTGCGTCCATCTATGAGAACAATTCTTTATCGATTCGGCTAGCTCTTCCTGGATTGCGTGTGTTATAACCTTCCATTGTAACCTCCCATGAGGTGGAGCATTTTCGGATGTTTATTATGGGTATAACATGCAAGGCGGGTATTGAATGATAAGTGTTCTCTTGTCTAAATTCCCTTCACTCCGTAGGACAGACAAGCAGTTGCATAAATGCAGTGAGGATGCTTGCCCTCACTAGTCAGGATGAAGCAATATCATTGTATTTATTTTAACCCCAGCTGCTGCGATTCTTGGTATAATTCTAGCGAACGTGACCCGGTGTGAGCCGCAGTGGATAAGAATGGCTGCAGGTGATTTGCTAATAACGGAGCATATTCTCTGTTGACTGGTAACTACACGATGGGTGGAAATACATGTTGCTGTTAAGCCAGATGCAATGATTCTTACCATATCGCTTATCAATATCTGCTTTATCACTTGTTTATGGGGCATACACAGGTAAAATCGCAAAGTTTACTTTTACACATGTACATGGATAGGCCATGTTGATAGGGGTCTGGGCCAAACGCAGGTAGGTGGGACGAGTGCAGCGGGCCATAATGGCCGGTCTCAGCAGTTGGGCCATAGGCTCTATATCCACGCTGTAAGAATCAATCACTATGATTCAATGTCTCTAATTACTTAAGGACAGACGGCGAAACTTCATATGGAGCACACCATGCTGAACTTATGGAACTTAGCTAAGATGCATGAGACCAATCCGAATGGAAACGGATGGCGGTTGATAAAGATAGATCCATAGACAGGCATTATTTGACCGACTGCGTGAATGTCTGTTTGTTAGCGCTGGCTATGGGCTTTAAACGCAGCGCCATGGGCTTTAAACCGCGCTATGGGCTTTAAACGCAGCGCCATGGGCTTTCAACCGCGCTATGGGCTTTAAACGCAGCGCCATGGGCTTTAAACCGCGCTATGGGCTTTAAATACAGCGCTATGGGCTTTAAATACTGCCTGCTTGGGGGTGCAAGGAGATGGGATGAAGCCAGATTTGGGAAGTAATGGTCATGGGAGCTAGCCAGCATGGGGGGAGGGAGTGAGGGGAATAGGTGGTAGCCAGCTTGGGGGTGTAAGCGGATGGGATGAAGCCAGCTTTGGGGAGTAATGGTGATGGGATGTAGTAAGGGGAATGGAAGGTAGTCAGCTTGGCGACTAATGGGGATGGAAGGAAGCCAGCATCGGGGACTGAGGAAGATGGGATGTAGTCTGATTGGGGGAGTAAGGGGTGTGACGTAGCCAGCTTGTGGGAATAAGGGATGGGATGTAGCCTGCTTTGCAGTAAGGGTTGGGATGTAGCCGGTTTGGGGGAGTAAGGGATGAGAGAAAACCAGTTTGGGGAGGAAGGGTAATGGGATGAATCTGAAAAGTAGCCAGCCTGGGGGGAGGGGCGGGATAGGAGATAGCCAGCTTGGGGGAGCAAGGGATGGGAGGTAACCAGCTTGGGGGTGTAAGGAGAATGGGAGGAAGCCAGATTGGGGGAGTAAGGTGTGGGAGGTAGCCAACTTGCGGCAGTACGGGTTGGGATGTAGACAGTTTGGGAGACTATGGGATGGGAGGTAGCCAGCTTGTGGGATTATGTGGACTGGTACGTAGCGTCAGACAGACAGCTTAGGGGGGAGTAACGGGAATGGAAAGAGCCAGCTTGGGGGAGTTAGGAAAATGTGAGGAAGCCAGCTTGTAGGAGCAAGTGGAATGCGAGTAAGCCAGCTTGGGGGAGTAATGGATGGACGGTAGCCAGCCTGGGTACTGGGAAAGGGGAGGTAGCCAGCTTGGGGCAGTAAACGATAGGAGGTAGCCAGTTTGTGGAGTACGGGGACTGGGATTTAGCCAGCATGGGGGAGTAAGGGGAAATGGAGGAAGACTGCCTGGGGGAGTAAGGGGAATGGGAGGTAGGCAACTTGGGTGTGTAATGGGGTTGGGAGGTTGACAGCTTGGAGGAGTAAGAGATGGGAGGTAGGCAACTTGCGTGTGTAATGCGGATGGGAGATAGCCAGATTCGGGATGTAATGGGGAACGGGAGGAGGCCAGATTGGTGGAGTAAAGCGGATGGTGCGTATCCAGCTTGCGGGAGTAATGGGGATCGGAGGAAGCCAGCTTCGGGGAGTAAAGGATGAGAGGTAGGCATTTCGGGGGAATAATGGACGTACCCAGCTTGCCGGGGTAATGGGGATCGGAGGAAGCCAGCTTCGGGAATGTGATGGGAAGTAGCCATCTTGGGTTTGTGACGGTTGGGAGGTAGCCAGCATGGGGCTGTAAGGGAATGGGATTAAACTACCTTTGGGGAGTAATGGTGATGGGAGGTAGCCAGCATGAGGTATTATGGGGAATGGGAGGTAGACAGCTTGTGATATTAAGGGGTCTGGGAGGAAACCGGCTTGGGGGAATAAGGGGGGTGAGAGGAAGCCGGATTGGGGAGTAGTGGATGGGGCTTATGGAGCTTGGGTGAGTGGTGGGATGTAGCCAGCTTGGGGCTGTAAGGGGATGGGATGTAGCCAGCTTGGGGTTGATGGATGGGATGTAGCCAGCTTGGGGTTGTAAGGGGATGGGATGTAGCCAGCTTGGGGTTGAGGGATGGGAGGTAGCCAGCTTGGGGTTGTAAGGGGATGGGATGTAGCCAGCTTGGGATTGTAAGGGGATGGGATGTAGCCAGCTTGGGGTTGAGGGATGGGATGTAGCCAGCTTGGGGTTGTAAGGGGATGGGATGTAGCCAGCTTGGGGTTGAGGGATGGGAGGTAGCCAGCTTGGGGTTGAGGGATGGGAGGTAGCCAGCTTGGGGTTGTAAGGGGATGGGATGTAGCCAGCTTAGGGTTGTAAGGGGATGGGATGTAGCCAGCTTGGGGCTGTAAGGGGATGGGAGGTAGCCAGCTTGGGGCTGTAAGGGGATGGGAGGTAGCGAGCTTGGGGTTGTGAGGGATGGGATGTAGCCAGCTTGGGGCTGTAAGGGGATTGGATGCAGGCAGCTTGGGGTTGTAAGGGGATGGGATGTAGCCACCTTTGGGGAGTAATGGTGGTGGGAGGTACCCAGCATGGGGGACTAAGGGGAATTGGAGGTAGCCAGCTTGGGGTTGAGGGATGGGAGGTAGCCAGCTTGGGGCTGTACGGGGATGGGATGCAGCCAGCTTGGGGTTGTAAGGGGATGGGATGAAGCCACCTTTGGGGAGTAATGGTGGTGGGAGGTATCCAGCATGGGGGACTAAGGGGAATTGGAGGTAGCCAGCTTGGGGGAGTAATGGGGATGGGAGGAAGCCACCACCGGGGATTCAGGGCGATGGGCGTTCGCCAGGTTGGGGGATTAAGGGATGTGATGGAGCAAGCTTGCGGGAGTACGAACTTGGCGGTGGCCAGCCTGTGGTAGTTAGGGATGGGAGGTAGGTAGCCTGCTTGGGCGGTAAGGGTTGGGATGTTGCCAACGTGGGGGAGTAAGGGATGTGATGAAGAGTGCTTGGGGGAGTAAAGCGAATGGGGCGGAGGCAGCTTGGGCGAGTAAGGGATGGGAGGTAGCCAGCCTGGGTACTGAGAGGGGGAGGTAGCCAGCTTGGGGCAGTAAACGATAGGAGGTAGCCAGCTTGTGGAGTAAGGGGATTGGGATTTAGCGAGCATGGGGGTAGTTAGGGGAAAGGGAGGAAGACTGCTTGGGGTAGTAAGGGATGGGATGTAGCCAGCTTGGGGGGGACGGGGGATGGGAGGAAGCCAGCTTGGGGGAGTAAGAGATGGGAGGTAGCTGACTTCGGCGAGTAAGAACGGGGGTGGGGTAAGCCAGTTTGGGGAATAATAGGGATGGGAGGAAGGCAGCTTTGGTTACTGAGGGATGGGAAGTAGCCTGATTGGGAGTAAGCGATGGGAGGAAAACATATTTGTGGAGAAAGGCATGGGAGGTAGGCATCTTGGGTGGGTAAGTGATGGGTCGTTCCTAGCGTGACGGGGTCAAGGATATGAGGTAGTCAGCTGTGTGTATGAAGGGGTTGGGAGGTATTGGCCGGCTTGGTGAGTAAGAAAATAACGGAAAAGGGAGGAAGACAGCTTGGGGAGAGTAAGGGGAATGGAGATATCCAGCTTCTTGGAGCAGGTGGAATGCGAGTAATCCAGCTTCGTGGAGTAATGGATGGGAGGTAACCAGCCTGGGTACTGAGAGAGAGGAGGTAGCCAGTTTGGGGCAGTAAACGATAGGATGTAGCCAGCTGGTGGAGTAATGGGACTGGGATATATCCAGCATGGGGGATAAGGGGATAGGGAGAAAAACTGATTGGAGGAGTAATGGGAATGGGAGGTAGACAACTTGGTGGTGTAAGGGGGATGGGAGGTTGCCAGCTTGGGGGAGGAAAGGGAATTGGAACAATCCAGCTTGGAGGATTAAGGGGAATGGGAGGTAGCCAACTTGGGTGTGTAAGGGGGATGGGGGGTAGCCAGACAGTGGATGTAATTGGGGAATGGGAGAAAGCCAGATTGGGGGAGTAAGAGGGATGGGAAATAGCCAGCTTGGTGGAGTAAAAGCGGATGGGATGTAGCCAGCTTGCGGGATTTATGTGGATATGAGGAAGCCAGCTTCGGGGAGTAAGCGATGAGAGGTAGGCATCTCGGGTGAGTAATGGATGGGACATACCCAGCTTTTGGAGGTAAGCGATGGGAGGTAGCCGACTTGGGGGATGAAGGGAACTGGGAGTTAGCCGGTTTGGGGGAGTAAAGGGAATGGGGGAAGAAAGCTTGTTGGAGTAAGGGGAACGGGAGATACCCTGCTTGGTTGAGTAAGGGATGGGAGTTAGCCAGCTTGGATAATTAAATCCGATGGAACGTAGCCAGCTTATGAGATGTAATGGGGATGGTGGAAGCCAGCTTCGAGTAGTAAGCGATGGGATGTAGGCATCTTGGGGAATATGGAATGGGACGGTGCCGGTTTGTGGGGGGGGGGGGGAAGCCAGCTTCGGGGTTGAAGGGGACTGGGAGGTAACCGGCTTGCGGGAGTAAGGATGGGAAGAAGCCATCTTCGGGAAAAAAGGATGAGAGGTAGCCAGCTTGCGGGAGTAAGGAATTGTAGGTAGGAATCTTGGGGGAGTAATGGACAGGACGTTCCTAGCTTGGGGGAGTAAGGTATGGGCCATAGCCAGCTTGTGGGAGTAAGGGATGGGAGGCAGCCAGCTTGGGGGATTAAGGGTACTGGGAGGTAGCCGGCTTGGGGGATTAAGGGTACCGGGAGGCAACCTGCTTCGGAGAGTAAAGGGAATGGAAGGAAGGCATCTTGGGAGACAAAAGTGATAGGAGATATCCAGCTTTGGGGAGTAAAGGATGGGAGGTAGCCAGTTTTGGGGAGTAATGGGGATGGGAGGTGGCCAGCTTGGGGAAGTAAGGGATTGGACGTAGCCAGCTTGGGGTAGTAAAGGTTGGGATGTAGCCATCCTGGTGGAGTAAGGGATGGGAGGAAGCCAGCTTATGAGAGTAAGGAGACTAATAGGTAGCCAGATTGGGGGAGTAGGGGGAATGGGAGGAAAACTGTTTGGGGTATAAGGTGAATGGGAGTGAGGCAGCTTGGGGGAGTAAGGAGAATGGGAGGAAGCCAAATTGGGGGAGTAAGTGGGATGGGAGGTAGGCGGCTTAGGGGAGTAACGAATGGGATGTAGCCAGCTTGGGGGGGGGGCGAGGGTAAGTGGAATGGGAGGAAGCCAGCTTTCGGAGTGAGGGGTGGGTGGTAACCAGATTGGGCGAGTATGGGATGAGAGGAAGACATCTTAGGGGAGAAAAGGTTTGGGGAAGCCAGCTTGGAGGAGTAAAGGATGGTAGGTAGGCAGCTTGGGGGAGTAAGGGGTGGGAGGTGGCCATCTGCGGGGATTAAGAGGTCTGGGAGTTATCCGGCTTGGGGGAGTAAAGGGATTGGTAGGGAACAGCTTGGGGGAGAAATGGGAATGGGAGGAAACCTGCTTGGGGGAGTAAGGCTGGTGGGAGAAATCCAGCTAGGGGGAGTAAGGGGATCGGATGAAGCCATCGTTGAGGATTAATGAGGAAGGGAGTTAGCCAGCTTTGGGGGTGAAGGGGTCTGTGGGGTAGCCGGCTTGGGGGAGTAAGCGGGATGGGAGATGGCCAGCTTGGTGGAGTAACGGATGGGATGTAACCAGCTTGGTGGGGGTGGGGGCGAGGAGTAAGGGGAATGAGGAAGCCAGCTTGGGTGTGTAAGGGATGGCAGTAGCCCACTCGGGCGAGTAAGGTGGATGGGGGCAAGCCAAATGTGATGAGTAAGGGAGATGAGAGGAAGCCAGTTCGGTGGAGTGTGGTATGTGAGGAAGCCATGTTAGGGGAGAAATAGATGGGATGTAGCCAGCTTGCTGGAGTAAGGGATGGGAAGTAGCCAGCTAATGAGAGTAAGAGGACTGATAGGTAGCCAGATTGGGAGAGTAAGCGGAATGGGAGGAAACCTGCTTGCGGCATAAGGGGAATGGGAGGGAGGCAGCTTGGGGGAATAAGGAGAATGGGAGGGAGGCAAATTGGGGGAGTAAGTGGGATGGGAGGTAGCCGGCTTAGGCGAATAATGGATGGGATGTAGCCAGCTTGGGGGGGCAGGGGGTGTAAGGGGAATGGGAGCAAGCCAGCTTGGGATGCAAGTAATGGGAGGTAGCCAGCTTGGGCGTGTAAGGGATGTGAAGTAGCCATCTTGGGGGAGAAAAGTTTGGGAGGTAAGGGATAGGAGGTGGCCAGCTTGGGGGGATTAAGCTGTCTGGGACGGAGCCGGCTTGGGGGAGTAAAGGGAATGGGTGTAAGACAGCTCGGGGGTGTCAGGGGAATGGGAGAACGCTAGCTTGGGGGAGAAAGGCTGGTGGGAGGAATGCAGCTTGGGGGAGTTAGGGGATGGGATTAATCTATCTTTAGGGATTAATGAGGATGGGAGGTAGCCAGCTTGGGGAATGAAGAGAACTGGGAGGTAGCCGGCTTGTGGGAGGAAGGGGAATGGAAGGAAGACAACTTGGGGAAGTAAGAGGGATGGGAGATACCAGCTTGTGGGAGTCAGGAGAATGAGAGGACACCAACCTGGGGGAGGAAGCCAACCTGGAGGATGAAGCGGGATGGCAGATAGCCAGCTTGGTGGAGCAAGGGGTAGGAGGAGCCCAGCTTGGTGTGTAAGGGGAATGAGCGGGTGCCAGGTTGTGGGAGTAAGGGGTGAGAGGTAGCCAACTTGGGGCAATATGGTTTGGGATGCAGCCAACTACGGGGAGTAAGGGATGGGAGGTAGCCACCTTGTTAGAATAAGTGCAAGTGAACTGGTAAGTAGCCAGCTTGGGGGAGTAATGGAAATTGGAGGAAGACTGCTTGGGGTGTTAGGGGAATTTGAGGGGGGCAGCTTGGGGGAGTAAACAGGATGGGTGGTAGTCAGCTTGGGTGTGTTACGGATGGGATGTATCCAGCTTGGGGGGGGGGGCAAGAGGAATGGGAGGATGAGAGCTTGGGGAATAAGGGAAGGGAGGTAGAAAACTTGGGCGAGCAAGGTGGATGGTGGAAGCCAGATTCGGGGAGTAATGGGGATAAGAGGAAGCCAGCTTGGGGGAGTGAGTGATGCGAGGAAACCATATTAGGGGACATAAGAATGGGATGTAGCCAGCTTGGGGGAGTGAGGGATGGTAGATAGGCAGCTGGGGGAATAAGGGATGGGGCGTGGCCAGCATGGGGGAGTAAGACATGGGACGTAGCCAGCTTGTTGGAAGAAGAGATGGGAGGTTGCCAGCTTGGGGGATTAAGCGGTCTGGGAAGTAGCCGGCTTGGGGGAATAAAGGGAAAGAGAGGAAGACAGATTGGGAGTGTCAGGGGAATGGGGGAACGCTATGTTGGGGGAGTAAGGCTGGTGGAAGGAATTCTGCTTGGGGGAGTAAGGGGATGGGATGAAGCCAGCTTTAGGGATTAATGGGGATGGGAGGTAGCCAGCTTATGGGATGAACTGGGAGGTAGCCGGCTTTTTTTGGGGGGGAGGAAGCCAGCTTGGGGGGTGAAGGGGACTGGGAGGTAACCGGCTTGCGGGAGTAAGGATGGGAGGAAGCCATCTTGCGGGAGTAATGAATGGTAGGTAGGAATCTTGGGGGAGTAATGGATGGGACTTTCCTAGCTTGTGGGAATAAGGGATGGGAGGCAGCCAGCTTGGGGGATTAAGGGTAATGGGAGGTAGCCGGCTTGGGGGATTACGTGTACCGGGAGGCAGTCTTCTTAGGAGAGTAAAGGGAATGGAAGGAAGGCATTTTGGGAGACAAAAGTGATAGGAGATAGCCAGATTTGGGGAGTAAGGGATGGGAGGTAGCCAGCTTGGGGAGTAATGGGGATGTGAGGTGGCCAGCTTGGGGAAGTAAGGGATGGGACATAGCCAGCTTGGGGTAGTATAGGTTGGGACGTAGCCATCATTGTAGAGTAAGGGATGGGAGGAAGCCAGCTTATGAGAGCAAGGAGACTAATAGGTAGCCAGATTGGGGGAGTAGGGGGAATGGGAGGAAAACTGTTTGGGGTACAAGGTGAATGGGAGTGAGGCAGCTTGGGGGAGTAAGGAGAATGGGAGGAAGCCGAATTGGGGGAGTAAGTGGGATGGGAGGTAGGCGGTTTAGGGACGTAACGAATGGGATGTAGCCAGCTTGGGTGGGGGGGCGAGGGTAAGTGGAATGGGAGGAAGCCAGCTTGGGGGAGTGAGGGGTGGGTGGTAGCCAGCTTGGGCGAGTATGGGATGAGAGGAAGCCATCTTAGGGGAGAAAGGGTTGGGGGGTTAGCCAGCTTGGGGAGTAAAGGGAGTGGTAGGGAACAGCTTGGGGGAGAAATGGGAATGGGAGGAAACCTGCTTGGGGGAGTAAGGCTGGTGGGAGGAATCCAGCTAGGGGGAGTAAGGGGATCGGATGAAGCCATCTTTGAGGATTAATGGGGAAGGGAGTTAGCCAGCTTTGGGGATGAAGGGGACTGGGAGGTAGCCGGCTTGGGGGAGTAAGCGGGATGTGAAATGGCCAGCTTGGTGGAGTAACGGATGGGATGTAGCCAGCTTGGTGGGGGGGGGGGGGGGGGCGAGGAGTAAGGGGAATGAGGAAGCCAGCTTGGGTGTGTAAGGGATGGCAGTAGCCCACTCGGGCGAGTAAGGTGGATGGGGGGAAGCCAAATGTGATGAGTAAGGGGGATGAGAGGAAGCCAGTTCGGTGGAGTGAGGTATGTGAGGAAGCCATGTTAGGGGTGAAATGGATGGGATGTAGCCAGCTTGGTGGAGTGAGGGATTGGAGGTAGCCAGCTAATGCGAGTAAGAGGAATGATAGGTATCCAGAATGGGGAGAATGGCTGGAAGAGAACTTGGGGAAGTAAGAGGGATGGGAGATAGCTAGCTGGGGGGAATAAGGAGAATGGCAGGAAGCCAGCCTTGGGGACGAAGCCAGCCTGGGTGAGGAAGCGGGATGGTAGATAGCCAGCTTGGGGAAGGAGTGGGACGAGGAGCAAGGGATGGGAGGTAAACTGCTTGCGGGTGTAAGGGGAATGAGTGGAAGCCAGCTTAGGGGAAGGAGTGAGGGATGGGAGGTAGCCAACTTGGGCAGTAAGGTTTGGGATGTAGCCAGCTTGGCGGAGTAAGTTTTGGGGTGTAGCCAGCTTGGGGGAGTAAGGGATGAGAGGTTGCCAGCTTGTTAGGGTAAGTGGACTGGTAGGTCGCCAGCTTGGGGGAGTAAGGGAAATTGGAGGAAGACTGCTGGGGGTGTTAGGGGAGTTGGATGGGGGGCAGCTTGGGATAGTAGGATAATGGGAGGAAGTCAACTTGGAGGAGTGAGCAGTATGGGTTGTAGTTTGCTTGGGGGTGTTACGGATGGGATGTATCCAGCTTGGGGGGGGGGGGGTTAAGGTGAATGGGAGGATTACAGCTTGAGGAATAATGGAAGCGGGTTAGCAAACTTCGGCGAGTAATATGGATGGGGAAGCCAGATTCGGGGATCAAGGAGGGGGTGAGAAACAGCCAGCTTGGGGGAGTAAGGGATTAGAGGAAGCTACCTTCGGGGGAAAAGGATGGGTGGTAGCCAGCATGGGGGTGTAAGGAATAGGATGTGGCAAGCTTCGGGGAGTAAATTATGGGACGTTGCCAGCTTGCGGGAGTAATGGATGGGAGGTCGCTAGCTTGGGGGATTAAGGGGACCAGGAGGTAGCCGGCTTGGGCGATTAACGGGGACGGGAGGAAGACAGCTTGGGGTGAAAAGGGAATGAGAGGAAAATAGCTTGGGGGAGTAAAGGGGGTTGTAGGTAGCCAGCTTGGGAGAGTAAGGGATAGGAGGTAGCCAGCCTCGGGGTGTATGGAATGTGAGGTCGGCATCTTGGGGGACTAAGGGATTGGACGTAGCCAGCTTGTGGGGTTAAGGGATGGGAGGAAGCCAGCTTGTTGGATTAAGTAGATTGCAAGGTTACCAGGTTTTTGGGGGGGGGGGGAGAGAAAGGAAAATGGGAGGAATGCAGCTTGGTGAGTAAAGGGAATGGGAGGAAGCCATCTTGGGGGAATAAGGGGAATAGGAGGATGCCAGCCTGGGGGAGGAAGAGGGAAGCGAGATAGCCAACTTGTGGAAGTAACTGCGATGTAAGGTATGCCAGCTTAGGGTAGTAAGTGATGGGAAGTACCCAGCCTGGGGTTGTAGGGGATATGAGGTAGCCAGCTTGGGGTAAATGGATATTGGTAGCCAGGTTGGGGGAGTAAGGGATGGGAGATAACAAGCTTGTGGGCATAATGGGACGTGGAGGCAGGCAGATTGGGGAGAAAGTGGAATGGAAGTCAGTCTGCTTGGGGGATTAATGGAGATGGGAGGAAGCCAGTCTTGTGGAGTAAGGGGGATGGGAGTTAATCAGCTTGGGGGAGTAAGGGATGGGACGTGGGCAGCTTGTGGGAGTAAGGGATGGGAGGTTGCCAACTTGGGCGTGTAAGGGGTGGGTGGGAGCCAGCTTGGGGGAGTAAGGGGGCTGGGGCGGTAGCCAGCTTGGGGAAGTAAGGGGAATGGGAGAAAGTCTGCTTGGGGTAGTAAAGGGAATGGGAGGGAGCCACCTTGAGGGAATAATGGCAATGGGAAGAAGTGAGTTTAGGGGAGTAAAGGATGAGAGGAAGACGGCTTGAGGGGAGAAAGGGAAATGGGAGCTAGCAAGCTTGGGTGAGTAATAGGGATGGGAGATAACCAGCTTGGGTGAGTAAAGGGAATAGGAGGGACTCATCTGGGGGAGAAATACATCTTGGGGGATTAAGCGATGGGAGGTAAACACCTTGGAGTTGCAGGGGATATGACGTAGCCAGCTTTGGGTAATTAGGTATCGGAGGTAGCCAGGTTGGGGGCGAAAGGGATGGGAGGTAACACGCTTGTGGGCATCAGGCGACTTAGAGGTAGCCAGCTTGGGGGAGAAAGAGATGAGAGGGAGTCAACCTGGGTGAGTAAGGAGGATTGGAGGAAGCCAGCTTGGGGGGTGAGAGGGCTGGGTTGTACAACCCCCAAGCTGCCTTCCTCCAATCCTCCTTACTCCCCCAGGTTGGCTACCTCTCATATCTTTCTCCCCCAAGCTGGCTACCTCCCAGTCGCCTGATGCCCACAAGCTTGTTACCTTCCATCCCTTTCTCCCCCAACTTGGCTACCTCCGATACCTAATTACCCAAAGCTGGCTACCTCATGTCTCCTGCAATCCCAAGCTGTTTACCTCCCATCGCTTACTCCCCCAAGATGTCTTTCTCCCCCAGATGACTCCCTCCCATTCCCTTTACTCTCCCAAGCTGGCTACCTCCCATCCCTATTACTCACCCAAGCTTGCGAGCTCCCATTTCCCTTTCTCCACTCAAGCCGTCTACCTCCCATCCCTTACTCCCCTAAACTCACATCTTCCCATTCCCATTATTCCCTCAAGCTGGCTCCCTCCTATTCCCTTTACTACCCCAAGCAGACTTCCTCCCATTCCCCTTACTCCCCCAAGCTGGCTACTCTCCAGCCCCCTTACTCCCACAAGCTGGCTCCCTCCCATCCCTTACTCCCACAAGCTACCCACGTCCCATCCCTTACTCCCCCAAGCTGATTAACTCCCATCCGCCCTACTCCGCGAGACTGGCTTCCTCCCATCTCCATTACTCCCCCAAACAGACTTCCTCCCATTCCACTTTCTCCCCCACTTTGGCGATTTTTTAGGCGACTGCCGGCGACTGTCAAAGTCGTAGCATATCGCTGAAAAAAATAATCGGACGGCAATGTTCGCGACAATACCCGCGACAAGCTAAGACAACCTACCACATCGGCGACGGCAAGCTGACGAAAACGGGCGACTCAAGGGCCTGCCCCACCTCGGCGATTTTAAGGCGACTAGGCTGTCGCCCACAGTTCGCCGGTGTTTCGCTGGCATGATCGTGGGGAGTCTTCAAAAAATCGTATTGGATCTCGGCACGCCGCGAATATTTCATCCGGTTTGAAATTTCTCGGCGACAGCTGGCTTGTCGCCCGGTACCGTCGCGTATTGCGGGATTGTCTCATGCTGTCCCCAGGTATGCAAGGTTGTCGCCTGTACCTTTTCATGACATGTCATTCACAGATTCTATTAGCATTCATTTGGACCATTAAAATCAAATGCTGACACACGTGTGCGCTGACACACACAATGCACACCTGGCTGTTGCAGCTGCTTTTGAGTGGACGGGTTCAGAGCACCTGCTCGGAGGCGCCATTGACGTGTGAAAGGGGCTGGCCGGACCTTGCTGTCCTCGTGGTCACGTGTGCATTTCCCCTACAAACAGCATAGCAGTAAAACTCAGTATATCTTTTTCGTAGTGTGTCTATGTGTGAGCTTTGGCTTTTTAATAAACCTCGCGAAATGCCTGTAGATGTGCTTGCCTCATTGATCTATATGAATAAATGAAAAGAGTTCTCATAGTGCAGCGCGTGTGTCAGCGTTTGATATTAATGGTCAAAATGAATGCGACGAGAATCTGTGAATGACATGTCATGAAAAAGTACTTAGAAATTCAATAAATTTCGACAGCTATTTTTAAAGAAATCAACAAAATCAACTTTATTCAGAAACAAAATATCGCTGTGAAAGATTGGTAACTGCATGCAAAATGTTTTTATTTTAAACGGGCAGTTCAAACAAATGCAAAATATACCTAGAAATTTCACTGGACGGACCTTGCTGTCGGTTTGTTCACGTGTGAGTTGTGCTTGTGACACCTCCACATAAGTGCAGGTTTTCGTTGGTTGTCTTGCTTGCCGTGGTCCCCGTCGTAGTGGACGTCCTAGGTAGCGAAGGCTTAGTCGCCGGTTTCCGTCAGATTTCCGTCGCCTATGTGGTGGGATGTCTTAGCATGTCGCGGGCATTGTCGTGTTCATTGTCGTACGTTATTTTTTTCGGCGATCTGCTATGACTTTGACAGTCGCCGGCAGTCGCCTAAAAAATCACCAAAGTGGGACGGCTGATAGGTAGGCAGCACGGGGGGAGTAACGGATATAACGTGGCCAGCATAGTCATCGGTCGTATCCAGCTTGTGGGAGCAAGGGACGGGAGGTAGCCAGCGTGGGGGATTAAGGGGTCTGGTGGCAGCCGGCTTGGGGAGTAAGGTAAATGGCAGGAAGACTGCTTGGGGGAGGAATAATGGTGGGAGGAAGGCAGCTTGGGGGAGGGAGTAAGGGGATGGGCTGAAGCCAGATTTAGAGATTAATGGGGATGGGAGGTAGCCGGCTTGGCGGGTGGAGAACTGGGTGGTACCCGGCTTGGGGGAGGAAGGGGAATGGCAGGAAGACAACTTGGGGAAGTAAGAGGGATGGGAGCTAGCCAGCTTGGGGGGGGGAGTAAGGAGAAAGGGAGTAAGCCTGCCTGGGGGAGGAAGCGGGATGGTAGATAGCCAGTTTGGGGGAGCAAGAGATGGGAGGTAACTAGGTTGGGGTGCAAGGGGAGTGAACGGAAGCCAGCTTGGGGGAGTAAGGGGTGAGAGGTAGCCAGCTTGTTAGAGTAAGTGAACTGGTAGGTAGGCAGCTTGAGGGAGGAAGGGAAATTAGAGGAAGTCTGCTTGGGGTCTGTAAGGAGAACGGGAGGAAGCCAACTTGGAGGAGTAAGCGGGATGGGTGGTAGTCAGCTTGGGGGTGTTACGGATGGGATGTAGCCAGCTTGGGAGAGAGTAAGGGGAATGGGAGGAAGCCAGATTGGGGGAGTAAGGGAAGGGAAGTAGCCAAATTGGGCGAGTAAGGTGGATGGAGGGAAGCCAGATTCGGGGAGTAAGGGGGATGCGAGGAAGCCAGCTTGTGGGAGTAAGGCATGAGCGGAAGCCACCTTTGGGGAGAAAATGATGGGAGGTAGCCAGCATGGGGGAGTAAAGGATGGGATGCAGCCAACTTGGGGGATTAAGGGGTCTGGGAGATTGCCGGCTTTGGGGAGAAAACGGAATGGGAGGAAGCTATCTTGCGGGAGTAAGGCGGGGGGTGTGGAATTCAGCTTGGGGGGAGTAAGTGATGGGAGTTATAGAGCTTGGGTGAGTAAGGGATGGGAAGTAGCCAACTTGGGGCAGTAAGTGGAATGGGAGGGAGGCATCTTGGTGGAGTCAGGGGAATGGGACGAAGCCAGATTGGTGGAGTAAGTGGGATGGGAGGTAGCCAACTTGGGGGAGTAAGGGATGGGAGGAAGCCAGATTGGTGGAGTAAGTGGGACGAGAGGTGGCCAACTTGGAGCAGTAATTGGAATGGGAGGGAGCCAGATTGGTGGAGTAAGTGGGATGGGAGGTAGCCAACTTGGGGGAGCAAGGGATGGGAGGTTGTCAGCTTCGGGTTGTGAGGGATGGGAGTTTGCCAGCTTGGGTGTGTCAGGGGGTGGGATGAAGCCAGCTTTGGGTAGTAATGGTGATGGAGTTTGCCAGCATGGGGGGAAGTAATGCGAATGGGAGGTAGCCAACTTTGGGGAGTAATGGGGATGGGAGGAATCCAGCATCGGTGACTGCGTGATGAGAGTTCGGCATCATGGGGAGTAAGGGGTGGGACTTATCCAGCTTGTGGGAGTAGGAGATGGGTTGGGGAAATAAGAGATTTGTGGTACCAGCCTGGGGTAGTTAGTGGTGGGAGGTAGCCTGCTTGGGGCAGTAAGGGTTGGGATGTACCCAGCTTGTGGGAGTAAGGGATGGGAGGTCTCCAGCTTGGGGAGTAATGGGAATGGGAGGAAGACTGCTTGGGGGAGTAGGGCGAAGGAGAGGGACTCAGCTTGTGAGAGTAATGAATTGGTTATATCCAGCTTGGGGGAGGGGGGAATTGGAGGAAGACTGCTTGGGGGAGTAAGTCGAATGGGAGGGGGGCAGCTTGTGGGAGCAATGAATTGGTTGGAGCCAGCTTGGGGGGGGTGGGAATTTCCATTCAGCAGCTTGGGGGAATAAGAGATGGGAGGTAGCCAACTTGGGCGAGTAAGGGGGGTGGGGTAAGCCATCTTAGGGGAGTAATGCAGATGGGAGGAAAGCCGCAGGAAAGTAAGTGATGGGAGGTAGCCAGATTGGAAGGCAGCTTGGGGGAATAAGGTGTGGGACGTGGGCAGCTTGGGGGGTAAGGGTTTGGACGTAGCCAGCTTGTTGGATTAAGCGATGAGAGGTAGCCACCTTGGGGGAATAAGGGGACTGGGAGGTAGCCGGCTTGGGGAGTAAAGGGAGTGGGAGCAATACAGTTTGGGGAGTCAGGGGAATAGGAGGTAACCAGTTTCGGGGAGTATGAGATGGAAGGTTGCATCTTGGGGGAGTAAGGGATGGGACGTAGCGACCTTGTGGGGGGTAGGGGATGGGAGGTAGCAAGCTTGTGGGATTAAGCAACCAGGTGGTAGCAGGGTTGGGGGCGAAAGGGGAATGTGAAAGAGACAGCATGGGGGAGTAAAGGATGGGATGCAGCTAGCTTGGGGGATTAAGGAGTCTGGGAGATTGCCGGCTTGGGGGAGAAAACGGAATGGGAGGAAGCTAGCTTGCGGGAGTAAGGCGGGGGGTGTGGAATTCAGCTTGGGGGAGTAAGTGATGGGAGTTATAGAGCTTGGGTGAGTAAGGGATGGGAAGTAGCCAACTTGGGGCAGTAAGTGGAATGGGAGGGAGGCATCTTGGTGGAGTCACGGGAATGGGACGAAGCCAGATTGGTGGAGTAAGTGGGATGGGAGGTAGCCAACTTGGGGGAGTAAGGGATGGGAGGAAGCCAGATTGGTGGAGTAAGTGGGAAGAGAGGTGGCCAACTTGGAGCAGTAATTGGAATGGGAGGGAGCCAGATTGGTGGAGTAAGTGGGATGGGAGGTAGCCAACTTGGGGGAGCAAGCGATGGGAGGTTGTCAGCTTCGGGTTGTGAGGGATGGGAGTTTGCCAGCTTGGGTGTGTCAGGGGGTGGGATGAAGCCAGCTTTGGGGAGTAATGGTGATGGAGTTTGCCAGCATGGGGGGAAGTAATGCGAATGGGAGGTAGCCAACTTTGGGGAGTAATGGGGATGGGAGGAATCCAGCATCGGTGACTGTGTGATGAGAGTTCGGCATCATGGGGGAGTAAGGGGTGGGACTTATCCAGCTTGTGGGAGTAAGAGATGGGTTGGGGAAATAAGAGATTTGTGGTACCAGCCTGGGGTAGTTAGTGGTGGGAGGTAGCCTGCTTGGGGCAGTAAGGGTTGGGATGTACCCAGCTTGTGGGAGTAAGGGATGGGAGGTCTCCAGCTTGGGGAGTAATGGGAATGGGAGGAAGACTGCTTGGGGGAGTAGGGCGAATGAGAGGGACTCAGCTTGTGAGAGTAATGAATTGGTTATATCCAGCTTGGGGGAGGGGGGAATTGGAGGAAGACTGCTTGGGGGAGTAAGTCGAATGGGAGGGGGGCAGCTTGTGGGAGCAATGAATTGGTTGGAGCCAGCTTGGGGGTGGGGGGGGTGGGAATGGAAGTAAGGCAGCTTGGGGGAATAAGAGATGGGAGGTAGCCAACTTGGGCGAGTAAGGGGGGTGGGGTAAGCCATCTTAGGGGATTAATGCAGATGGGAGGAAAGCCGCAGGAAAGTAAGTGATGGGAGGTAGCCAGATTGGAAGGCAGCTTGGGGGAATAAGGTGTGGGACGTGGGCAGCTTGGGGGGTAAGGGTTTGGACGTAGCCAGCTTGTTGGATTAAGCGATGAGAGGTAGCCACCTTGGGGGAATAAGGGGACTGGGAGGTAGCCGGCTTGGGGAGTAAAGGGAGTGGGAGCAATACAGTTTGGGGAGTCAGGGGAATAGGAGGTAACCAGCTTCGGGGAGTATGAGATGGAAGGTTGCATCTTGGGGGAGTAAGGGATGGGACGTAGCGACCTTGTGGGGGGTAGGAGATGGTAGTTAGCAAGCTTGTGGGATTAAGCAACCGGGTGGTAGCAGGGTTGGGGGCGAAAGCGGAATGTGAAGGAGACAGCTTGGCGAAGTAAAGGATGGGATGCAGCCAGCTTGGGGGATTAAGGGGTCTGGGAGGTTGCCGGCTTGGGTGAGAAAACGGAATGGGAGGAAGCTAGGTTGCGGGAGTAAGGCGGGTGGGTGCAATTCAGCTTGGGGGAGTAAGGGATGGGAGTTTCGAGCTTGGGTGAGTAAGGGATGGGAAGAGGCCAACTTGGGGCAGTAAGTCGAATGGGAGGGAGGCAGCTTGGCGGAGTAACGGGAATGGCAGGAAGCCAGTTTGGTGGAGTAAGTGGGATGGGAAATAGCCAACTTGGGGGAGTAAGGGATGGGAAGTAGTCAGCTTCGGGTTGTGAGGGATGGGAGGTAGCCAGCTTCTGGGTTTAAGAGGATGGGATGAAGGCGACTTTGGGGAGTAATTGTGATGGAGTTTGCCAGTATGGGGGGGGGTTGAGTAAGGGGAATGGGAGGTAGCCAGCTTGGGGGAGTAATCAACAGTTCAACAGTTCAACAGAGCTTTATTTGTCATTCGGTACCAAGGTACCGAACGAAACTACATAGCAGTCACACAAAAAAGAAAAAGAGCACAAGACACATGACCCCAACACAAACATCCATCACAGTGATTCCAAACACCCCTTCACTGTGATGGAGGCAACAAAACTTCCACTCTCTTCCCCACGCCCACGGACAGACAGCTCGTCCCCGACCGACCCGCACAGTGCCCGCAAGGGGATGGAAGTCCCCGCGGCCGAACCGCACCGGGCGCTGAAACGTCTCGCGGCCGCACCGTGCGATGAAAAGTCCCGCCGCCGAGCCGTGCGCAGCTAAGTTCCGCGGCCGAGCGGCGCCGGGCGATGGAAGGTCCCGCGGCCGAGCCGCGCCGGGCGATGTTAGGTCCCGCGGCCGAGCCGCACCGGGCGATGTTAGGCCCCGCGGCCAAGCCGCACCGGGCGATGTTAAGTCCCACGGCCGAGCCGCACCGGGCGATGTTAGGCCCCACGGCCAAGCCGCACCGGGCGATGAAAAGTTCCGTGGCCGAGCCGTGCGCAGCTAAGCCCCGCGGCCGAGCCGCACCGGGCGATGGAAGGCCCCGCGGCAGAGCCGCACCGGGAGATGAAAAGTCCCGCGGCAGCGGCACCGGGCGATGAAAAGTCCCGCGGCGGAGCCGCACCGGGCGATGGAAGGCCCCACGGCCGAGCCGCACCCCGCGCCGTGAGGAAGAGACCTAAAAGAGAAAGGTTTCCCCCACCCCCCACGACCACCCCCCACACATACACAACCAGAAAAGAAAAAGAAACCATCCCAACACCGACACACAACAAAAAAAAGGAAAAAAGACGAACAGACTGCGAGCGAGCCGCAGCCGTTAGGCGCCGCCACTTCCACAATGGCGATAGGAGGAAGCCTGCCTCGGTGACCAAGTATGATGGGAGTTAGCCATCGTGGGGGAGTAATGGGTGGGACATAGCCAGCTTGTGGGAGTGAAGGATGGGAGGTAGCCAGTTTGGGGGAATAAGAGATGGGAGTTAGCCAGCCTGGGTTAGTTAGGGATGGGAGGTAGTCTGCTTGGGGCACTAAGGGTTGGGATGTATCCAGCTTGTTGGAGTAAGGGATTTGGAGGTATCCCGCTTGGTGGAGTAAGGGGGGTGGGAGGAAGACTGCTTGTGGGAGTAAGGCGAATGGGAGAGAGGCAGCATGTGGGGGTAATGAATTGGTTGTAGCCAGCTTGGAGGGGGGGTCGGAATGGGAGGAAGGTAACTTGGCGGAATAAGAGATGGGAGATAGCCAACTTGGATGAGTAAGGGGGGTGGGGTAAGCCACCTTTGGGGAGTAATGCGGATGGGAGGAAGGCAGAAGGGGAGTGGGGGATGGGAGGTAGCCAGATTGCTGGGCAATTTGGGGGAATAACGTGTGGGACGTAGGCACCTTGTGGGATTAAGGGGTCTGGGAGGTAGCCGGCTTGGGGGAGAAATTGGAATGGGAGCCAACTAGCTTGGGGAAGTAACGCGGGTGGGCGAAATCCAGCTTGGGGGAGTAAGAGATGGGAGTTATAGAGTTTGGGGAAGTAAGATGGGAAGTAGCCCGCTTGGGGCAGTAAGTGGAATGGGAGGGAGCCAGCTTGGGGGAGTAAGGGGAATGGGAGGAAGCCAGATTGGGAGTAAGTGGGATGGCAGGTAGCCAGATTGGGGGAGTAAGGGATGGGATGTAGTCAGATTCGGGTTGTGAAGTACCCAGCCTTGGGGTTTAAGGGGATAGGACGAAGCCAACTTTGGGGAGTAACGGAAATGGAGTTTGCCAGTATGGGGGGGGGATTAAGGGGAATGGGAGATAGCCAGCTTGGTGGAGTAATAGGGATAGGAGGAAGCCAGCATCGGTGACCAAGTATGATGGGAGTTAGCCATCGTAGGGGAGTAATGGGTGGGACGTAGCCAGCTTGTGGGAGTAAAGGATGGGAGGTAGCTAACTTGGGGGAATAAGAGATGGGAGGTAGCCAGCCTGGGTTAGTTAGAGATGGGAGGTAGTCTGCTTGTGGCAGGAAGGTTTGGGATGTATCCAGCTTGTGGGAGTAAGGGATTGGAGATAGCCAGCTTGGGGAATGGGGGGATGGGAGGAAATCAGCTTGGGGGAATGAGAGATGGGAGGTAGCCAACTTGGGCGAGTAAGGGGGGTGGGGTAAGCCAGCTTAGGGGAGTAATGGGGATGGGAGGAAGGCAGCAGGAGATTGAGCTTGGGGATGTAAGATTTGGGAAGTAGCTTGCGGGCGAAAGGGGAATGGGAGGGAGCCAGCTTGGGGAAGTCAGGGGAATGGGATATAGCCAGCTTGGGGGAGTAAACAATTGGAGGTAGCCAGCTTGTGGGAGTAATGGGGATGGGAGGAAGCCAGCGTGAGGGTGTAAGGGATGGGAGGTAACCAGCTTGAGGAAGGCAGAAACTGAGGGGTAGACAGCTAGGGGGAGTAAGTTGAGTGGGAGTAAACCAGCTTGGGGAATAAGGGGAATAGGAGGAAGACTGCTTGGGAGAGTAAGGGATGTGGGGTAGCCAGCTTGGGGGAGTAAGGGGAATGGGAGGGAGGCAGCTTGTGGGATTATTGGGAATGGAGGAAGCCAGGTTGGTAATGGAAGCATGATGAGAGGTAGCCAGCTTGTGGCAGCCAGTTTAGCGTTGTAAGGGATGGGAGGGAGCACGCTTTGAGGAGTAATGAGGATTGGAGTTAAACCAGCATGGGGGGAATAAGGGGAATGGGATTTATCCAGCCTGGGGAAATAATGGGAGGAAAGCACCCTCGCGGACTAAGAGGAATGGGAGTTAGCCAGCTTGGCTCTGGCGAGTAAGGTGGATGGGGAAGCCAGATTTGATGAATAGGGGGGACGAGTGGAAGGCAGCTCGGGGGAGTGAGTGATGAGAGGAAACCATCTTAGGGTGGAAAAGAATGGGATATAGCCAGCTTCGGGCAGTAATGAATGTTACTTAGGCAGCTAGGGGGGAGTAACGGATATGACGTGGCCAGCATGGGGGAGTATGGCATGGGACGTAGCTAGCTTGTGGGAGCAAGGGATGAGAGGTAGCCAGCTTGGAGGATTAAGCCATCTGGGAGGTAGCCGGCTTGGGGGACTAAAGGGAATGGGGGGATGGCAGGTTGGGGGTGTCAGGGGGATGGGAGGAAGCTAGCTTGGGGGAGTAAGGCTGGTGGGAGCAATTCAGTTTGGGGGAGTAAGGGGATGGGGATAAAGCCAGCTTTAGGGATTAATGGGGATGGGAGGTAGCCAGCTTGGGGGATGAAGAGAACTGGGAGGTAGCCGGCTTTGGGGAGGAAGGGGAATGGCAGGAAGACAATTTAGGGAAGTAAGAGGAATGGGAGATAGCCAGCTTGTGGGAGTCAGGAGAATTGGAGAAATCCAGCTTGGGGGAATAAGGCGGATGAGATGGAGCCATCTTGGGGGAGTAAATATAATGGGAGGAAGGCAATCTGGGGGAGGAAGCCAGCCTGGGGGGGGGGGAGCGGGATGGGAGATATCCAGCTTGGGGGAGCAAGGGATGGGAGATAACCAGCTTGGAGGTGTAAGGTGAATGAGTGGAAGGCAGCTTCGTGGAGTAAGGGGTTGGGAGGTGGCCAACGGTGTAGGAAGGTTTCGGATGTACCCAGCTTGGGGGTAGTAAGGGATGGGAGGTAGCCAGCTTGCTTGAGTAAGCGGACTGGTAGGTAGCCAGCTTGGGGGAGTAAGGGAAATTGGAGGAAGACTGCTCGGTGTGTAAGGGGAACGGGAGGAAGCCATCTTGGAGGAGTAAGCGGGATGGGAGTTAGTCAGCTTGGGGGTGTTGCGGATGGGATGTAGCCAGCTTGGGGGAGAGTAAGGGGAACGGGAGGAAGCCAGATTGGGGGAATAAGGGAAGGGAGGAAGTCAACTTGAGCTAGTCAGCTGTCTAGGGTGAAGCCAGATTCGGGGAGTAAGGGGGATGAGAGGAAGCCAGCTTGTGGGGAGTTAGGAATGAGAGTAATTGAGAATGATCAGCCATGATCACATTGAATAGTGGTGCTTGCTCGAAGAGCCGAATGGCTACTCCTGAATCTATTTTCTATTGTCTATTGAGAGGAAGCCACCTTTGGGGAGAATGGATGTGGTAGCCAGCTTGGGGAAGTAAAGGATGGGAAGTAGACAGCTTGGGGCATTAAGGGGTCTGGGAGGTTGCCGGCTTGGGGGAGAAAAGGGAGGAAGCTAGCTTGGGGGAGTAAGGCGGGTGGGCGGAATCCAGCTTGGGGGAGTAAGTGATGGGAGCTACAGAGCTTGGGGAAGTAAGATGGGAAGTAGACAGCTTGGGTCTGTAAGTCGAATGGGAGGGAGCCAGCTTGGGGTAGTAAGGGGAATGGGAGGAAGCAATATTGGTGGAGTAATTGGGATGGACGTTTGTCAGCATGGGGAAAATAAGGGGAATGGGAGGTAGCCAACTTGGGGGAGTAATGAGGATGGAAGGAAGCCATCGTCTAAGTGTGATAAGGGTTAGCCATCTTGGGGGAGTAAGGGATGGGACGTAGCCAACTTGGGGGAGTAAGGGAGGGGAGGAAGCCAGCTTGTAGGAGTAAGGGATGTGAGGTAGCCGGCTTGGGGCAGTACGGATTGGGATGTATTCAGCTTGGAGGAGTAAGGGATGGGGGTAGCCAGCTTGGGGGGACGAGGAATAGAAGGAAGACAGCTTGGCAGAGTAAGGCGAGTGGGAGGTAGCCAACTTGGGCGAGAATGGGGGTGGGGTAAGACAGCATAGGGGTGTAATGTGCATGGGAGGGAGGCAGCTTAGGGGAGTGAGGGATGGGAGGTAGACAGATGATAGGCAACTTGTAGGAGTAACGGGTGGGACGTGGCCAGCTTGGTCGTGTAAGTGTTGGGGCGTAGCCAGCTTGGGGCGGTAAGCGATGAGAGGTAGCCACCTTGGGGGATTAAGGGGACTGGGAGGTCGCCGGCTTGGGGAGTAAATGGAATGGGAGGAAGATAGCTTGGAGGAGTAACGGGAATGGGAGGTATTCGTCTTCGGGGAGTATGAGATGGGAGGTCGGCACCTTGGGGGAACAAGGGATGGGACGTGGCCATCTTGTGGAGGGTAGGCGATGGAAGGTAGCCAGCTTGTGGAATTAAATGACAGGGAGGTAGCAGGCTTGGGGGAGAAAGGTGAATGGGAGGGATCCAGCATGGGGGGAGTAATGGCAATGGGAGATAGCCAGCTTGTGGGAGCAAGGGAATGGGAGTAAGGCTGTTTGGGGGAGTAAGGGGAATGGATGTGAGGGAGCCTGGGGAAGTAAGGGATGGGAGGTAACCAACATGGGGGAGTAAGGGGGATGGGGTGAAGCTAGCTTCGGGGAGTAAGGGCGATGGGAGGAAGCACTCTTGGGGGAGTTAGCGATGGGATGTAGCCAGATTGGTGGAGTAAGAGATGGGAGGAATCCATCCTTGGGGAGAAAGAGATGGGGGTAGCCAGTTTGGGAGAGGAAGTGATGCTAGGTAGGCAGCTTGGGGGAGTAACGGATGGTACGTGGCCAGCTAGAGGGAGTAAGGGATGTGACGAATTCAGCTTGTGGGAGGAAGGGATTGGAGGTAGCCAGCTTGGGGAGTAATGGGGATGGGAGGTAGCAAACATGGAGGGAATAAGGGGAATAGGAGGTAGCCAGCTTGGGGAGAAATGGGGATGAGAAGAAGCCAGCTTGGGGGAGTACGTGATGTGCGTTTGCCAGCTAGTGGGAGTAAGGAATGGGAGGGAGTCAGCTTGGGGACTCGGTGAATGGGAGGAAGCCAGCTTGCGGGAGTAAGGGATGGGAGGTAGCCAACTTGGAGGAGTAAGAGAAGGGAGGTTACCAGCTTGTGGAAGTAAGGGACTGCGAGTTAGCCAGCTTGGGGGAGTAAGGTGAATGGGAGGAAGCCAGCTTGCTTGGGAGGTAGGGAGGTAGCCAACTTGGGGGTGTAAGGGGGATGGGGTGAAGCCTGCTTCGGGAAGTAAGGGCGATGGGAAGCCAGCTTGTGGAGGTAACCGCGATGGGAAATAGCCAGCTTGCGGTAGTATAGGGTTGGGAGGTAGCCAGCTTGGATAGTTAGGTATCGGAGGAAGCAAAGTTGGGGGAGTTATGGATGGGAGGTAACTATCTTGTGTGCGTAAGGGGATTAGGAGGTAGCCAGCTTGGAGGAGTAAGGGGAATAGGAGGAAGTCGGCTTGGGGAGTAAGGGTAATGGGAGGAAGCCAGCCTGGGGGAGGTAGCGGGATGGGAAATAGCAAGCTTGAGAAATAAGGGATGGGAGTTTGCCAGCTTTGGGATGGAAGGATTGTGAGGTAGACAGCTTTTGAGAGTAAGCCGATTGGGAGGTAGCCAACTTGCGGGAGTAAGGGGACTGGGAGGATGTCTGCTTGGGGAAGTAATTGGGATGGGGCGTAACCAGCCTCGCTGAGTAAGGGTATGGGAGTTAGCTAGCTTGGGGGTGTCAGGGACGGGAGGTCGCCAGCCTGGGGTAGTGTTGGGAGGTAGCCAGTTTGGGGGAATAAGGGGAATGGGAGGAAGCCAGATTGGTGGAGTAAGCGGGATGGGATGTAGCCATCTTGGGGAATAAGAGATGGGAGATAGCCAGCTTGGGGTTGGTTGTAAGGGATGGAAGGTAGCCAGTTTTGGGGAGTAACGGGGATGGGAGGTAGCCAGCATGGGGCGAGTAAGGGAAATGGGAGGCTGCCAGCTTGGGGAGGAGGGGATGGGAGGTAGCCAGCTTAAGGGCGGGGAGGGTCGGGGCGGGGTTAGCTTAAAGGAAGGTCCTCTGGTCCTTGACTCTGGGTAAATTACTATGTATTTACTATGTATTTACCCTCTCATTCCCTCTCATGATCAGTAGCTTGGTGTTCAATCAATATTTTAAAAAATAAGAAATTAGGAGATTAAAGACATGTTTTTCACTTTATTAAAATAATGGCCCAGTGCATACTCCAGTAGTACACTGAGGAAGCTGAACCTGTGAAGCGTTCACAATCACAATCACAATCACAACGTATCAGCCAACTATGCTTTGCAACATACGAGGAATTTCATTTGCCGTATAGACATAACGATAAAAAGCAACAGGACATACAAAAACATTTTGACATGAACATCCACCAGTGACTCCTCCACATTCCTCACTGTGATGGAAGGTGAAAAAAATGTTCAATCTCTCCCTTCTTTGACCAGTAAGGGGGGGAGGAGAAAGAGGGGGGCAGGAAGAGGGGAGTGGAGGGAGGAATAGGAGGGGGGTTCAGGAGGGAGGGTGCAGGAGCTGGGGCAGGGTGGAGGAGACATGGTTGATCAGGATAGGGGAGAAGAAGGGGGAGGGTACGAATGGATAAACGGAGAGAGAAAACAGCGGAGAAATGTTTGGGAGTGGAGGGGAGAAGGAAATCTGGAATTGACAAGTGTTTATTGATTTCAGCAAATATGAGCAACCTGGACATCAATAAACATTAGAGATTTTAAACTATAATAAACCATTTACATTTCATTTACACACGACAAACCAATGACAGACATTGTTCTGTGAAAGAACAGTTTGAACAATGCTACTGTTATCACCATCAATCCGAAACAAGAGCGAAGGCCGATGATGATAAAGTCACATCCGGAATCCTGCAAGTCCATCTGCAATTCCCCTGTCCCCCACTGGGGGCAGCACCGGATACCCGGCATTTGCAGCCGCGCTGCGTATTCGCGTCACACGACAGCATGCCGGGCCGCCTCTGACGTCACAGCCCGCCCGGCCCGGGAACCGCTGTCGTTTAAACCTGGAGCGCGGTCGTTTAAAGAGGAGGGCGGCCGATTAAAGAGGAGGGCGGCCGATTAAAGGGGAGGGCGGCCGTTTAATGGGGAGGGCGGCCGTTTAAAGGGGAGGGCGGCAGTTTAAAGGGGAGGGCGGCAGTTTAAAGGGGAGGGCGGCAGTTTGAAGGGGCGGGCGGCAGTTTGAAGGGGAGGACGGCAGTATGAAGGGGAGGGCGGCCGTTTGAAGGGGAGGGTGGCCGTTTGAAGGGGACGGCGGCCGTTTGAAGGGGAGGGCGGCTGTTTGAAGGGGACGGCGGCCGTTTGAAAGGGAGGGCGGCCGTTTAAAGGGGAGGGCGGCCGTTTAAAGGGGAGGGCGGTCGTTTAAATGGGAGGGCGGCCGTTTAAAGGGGAGGGCGGACGTTTAAAGGGGAGGGTGGCCGTTTAAAGGGGAGGGTGGGGAATCGGACAACAATATTCTCGTCCCCAGGTCGGTGCCGTTTACACCCCGAGATGTTCACACGTTCACACTCAGTCCGTGTCTGGCTTCCTCCAGCGACTTCAGTTCCTTCTTCCCGGTCGGACTGAACGCATTCCCCCACACCCTGAAACAAGTCCCGGAATAAGAGGAAATAAACAGATTAAACAACAGTGTCCATAACAGGGACCGGGTTTAATATTTCAACAGCACACAAAGAACAAAATTACAGCAGAAGCCCGCGGAACCCCTGATATTTCCTCACATTAAATATTAACACAAACACTCAACTGATCCGCTCCAGACACGAGAGGGTCAGTATGAGACGGCGGAGAGAGGGGACAGATCGGTCTGTGAGGGAGTTGTGTTCCAGGCCCAGGTCCGTCAGTGAGCAGTTTGTACTGAGATCGGAGACGAGATCCTCAGCTCCAGAATCTGTGAGACCGACATAGTTCAGCCTGAAGATGAAAGAGAGAAAGGGTGAGGGACACAGAGAGATAGGAGACTGCGCAAATCTACAGTGTTTATCAGTGACACAATTACTGATCATATTAATGTTCAGTGTCAGGCACCCAGTGACTGTAAACACAATCTCTCACAGTCTGGGACTTACTGCAGTCTCTGTATTTTACAGTCCGGGTTCTCAAGCGCCGCAGACACCAGTTTCACTCCGGAATCTCCCAGTTTATTCCTATTCAGGTGCAGCTCCGTCAGTGAGCGGTTTGTCCTGAGAGCAGAGACGAGATCCTCGCCTCCAGAATTTGTGAGACCGACATTGTCCAGCCTGGAGATGAGTGAGAATGAGGATGAGAGACACAGAGAGACAGGAGACGGTGCAAATCTACAGTGTTTATCTGTGACACGATTACTGATCATATTAATGTTCAGTGTCAGACACCCAGTGACTGTAAACACTATCTCTGACAGTCTGGGACTTACCCCAGAATCTGTATTTTACAGTCCGGCTTCCTCAGAGC
>NW_027601996.1:0-56000 GCF_053455715.1 Rhinoraja longicauda | reverse complement strand
GCTCCTGCAGTCTCAGGACATCTAAGCACAGTGGAATCATCCTGTGCACTATTTCACCCACACCCTCCACAGCCCCAGTGGCTGTCGGTTACTGTTACAGCACCCTCAATGTTTGGAGGTGTCTTACTCTGCCCCCAAGTGGCTTCAGGTTATTATTGCAAGGAACCAAATTCTTTCCTGATACTATATATTGATCTGAAACGTTGACAATTCCTTTCTCCTCACAAATGCTGCTCAACCCGCTGAGTTCCTCCAGCAGATTGTTTGTTGCTCCAGGATCCAGCATCTGCAGTCCCTTGTATGAAGAAACTCTTTCTATTAATTTGGCTTCAGTCAAAAATGCCATCTAAACAACAATGACATATAGTTACTGACAAAATAAAACTTCAGATGTTGCAGATCAGGAACAGAAACTCCTGGAAATATGAGACCGGCAGCAAATGTGGAGGGAGAAACAAACATATGGCAAGTCAAGGACATAATCAGACCTTCAGGATTTGATGATTTATTCATTTAAAAAGAAATAGCAGAAAATCATTCCATCTCTGTGACCTCCACTCTCCACAGTGATCAGAATATGTTCCCTTCATAAACTTTACTCATCAACAATAAACAATTCCCCTGACCAAAGATACTAATTGCATTTTATGTGACTGTGTTAACGTTTGGGTATCCTAGGCTAGTCAATAAGATTTTAATATTTGTCCATTCCAAGCTCTTCTGATGTCTCTCCAATGTCCTTCTGTTGGGTCGGGTCTTGCCCATGTCTTTCGACAGCAACAGATGCACTTAAAATATCTTCTCTTCTGTCTGCACTGATAGAGTCTCATAGAGTCAGTGATACAGAATAGAAATATGCCCTTTATCCCACTGAGTCTGTGCTGACCAACACTCACATTATTTTAAACCCTCACCATATTCTCATCAACTAACACCCCCCTCCTCCAACCCCCCACCCCCATCCCACCTCACTCCCACCATTAGCTTCGTCCCCTCACTTAGGCAATTTACAGCCGCCAATTAACTTACCAGCGATTTATTCACAAAATGCTGGAGTAACTCAGCAGGTCAGGCAGCATCTCGGGAGAGAAGGAATGGGTGACGTTTCGGGTCGAGACCCTTCTTGTCTCGACCCGAAACGTCACCCATTCCTTCTCTCCCGAGATGCTGCCTGACCTGCTGAGTTACTCCAGCATTTTGTGAATAAATCGATTTGTACCAGCATCTGCAGTTATTTTCTTTAACTTACCAACGATATCGCCTTTGGGGCATTGGAGGAAACCTGAGGGAGAATGATGATACTCTACACAGACTCCTCCTTTATTTGAGAAATGTACAGTTAAGCCATCAATAAAGGCAATCCAAATATCTTTTCTCCCTGGAAGTATTGGGTCTAATTTATCAGTCTATTTGTTCAATGAACTGCGTGGCTCCATCAGGTGCTCGAGAACTGGAGATGGACAAGGAAAATGCTGGCCTGAGCAGCGATGCCAACATCTGGTGCAGGAATAAAAATTGTAAAAAATCACTATGATCCTTGTAATAATCAAATGGCACTCGGCTAGTCCTGTTATTACATATATCCTACTGCTGTGGAGCACATAGAAATTCCTCAACCTCCACCACCTTCCGTGAAGAACCAAGTTCACTCCGACCTCAGCCTGCGAGCTCTTGTACACAATGTTTCTGTGGATGTTGGTGGGCAAGTCCATATCACTGTAATGTATGAATAGTCTTGTAGCAACCTTTTCTAAAACATTGCAAAAATCTAAGTGAGGAAGGACTCAGCGGTCAGCCAGCAACTGTAGAGGGAATGAGCAGACGGGGTTTTGGGTCGAGATCCATATTCATACTGATGAAGTATCCCAATGTGAAATGTCATCTGTACATTTCCTTCACAGATGTTGCCTGACCCTCTGAGTTCCTCCATCTCTTTGCATTTATTTGCTCAAGATTCCAGCATCTGCAGTTTCTTGTGTCCCCATTCCTAAAACAGTTTTTTCCGCACATGCTCTGCTGCCAACACCTCTCAATGAAGGTCCACATTGCAACTCTGGCAAAATATGGACCACTTCACAGTCCTTAGGAGCGTCCTCTCAAGAGAAGTGATTATGAAACTCTATGTTCACTTCAGTACCATCTGGGGAAATCAATGTTTGCAGATCAAGAGCCCCAACCCAGCTTAAAGCTAGTAATCTACGGGTGAACAGTGATTTCCCACCTCCTATACATTTCTGACACACGGACTACTCAGAGCAGGCATCTTATTGCAGATGTACCATAAATGCTATCTCTGAAAAATCCTCAGAATTCAGATTTTTGATAAGTGAACCAATCTCTGTGTCCTTTCCCCAGTTCAACACCTGAATTTAATGGAATAGCCAACAAAATAATTCACTTCATATACACCAGACTCCCAAAGCAGTCACTCAGAGCTACTTCACGTCAGGTGACTAGTCACCAGACAGAAGAAATTATTCAAGGATGTTCGCAAAGCCTTTTTAAAACGCAGACTACCCCTGTGACGTGGGAATCCCTGTCCCGTGAACACTTACAATGAAGGAGCATTTGGAAGACGCCTCCAGTTCTTTTCTCAGAAGCATGAAGCCGAATACAAGGATGAAGCCAAGTGTAAGGACGAGTATAAGGATGAAAGATGATGCAGCACCTCTCAAACTAACCTGCTGTTCCATAAAGCAGTTCCTGTCCTTTGTTGTATAAGAAAATAACTGCAGATGCTGGTACAAATCGATTTATTCACAAAATGCTGGAGTAACTCAGCAGGTCAGGCAGCATCTCGGGAGAGAAGGAATGGGTGACGTTTCGGGTCGAGACCCTTCTTCAGACTGATGTCAGGGGGGCGGGACAAAGGAAGGATATACGTGGAGACAGGAAGATCTGGGAAGGAGGAGGGGAAGGGAGGGACAGAGGAGCTATCTGAAGTTGGAGAAGTCGACGTTCATACCACTGGGCTGCAAACTGCCCAGGCGAAATATGAGGTGCTGCTCCTCCAATTTCCGGTGGGCCTCACTATGGCACTGGAGGAGGCCCATGACAGAAAGGTCAGACTGGGAATGGGAGGGGGAGTTAAAGTGCTCGGCCACCGGGAGATCAGTTTTGTTAATGCGGACCGAGCGCAGGTGTTCAGCGAAGCGATCGCCGAGCCTGCGCTTGGTTTCGCCGATGTAAATAAGTTGACATCTAGAGCAGCGGATGCAATAGATGAGGTTGGAGGAGATGCAGGTGAACCTTTGTCTCACCTAGAAAGACTGTTTGGGTCCTTGGATGGAGTTGAGGGGGGAGGTAAAGGGACAGGTGTTGCATCTCGTACGGTTGCAGGGGAAAGTGCCCGGGTTGGGGTGGTTTGGGTAGGAAGGGACGAGTGGACCAGGGAGTTACGGAGGGAACGGTCTCTGCGGAACGCAGAGATGGGAGGGGATGGGAAGATATGGCTAGTGGTGGGGTCCCGTTGTAGGTGACGGAAATGTTGGTGGATGATATGTTGGATCCGCTGGCTGGTGGGGTGGAAGGTGAGAACGAGGGGGATTCTGTCCTTGTTACGAGTGGGGGGAGGGGGAGCAAGAGCGGAGCTGCGGGATGTAGAAGAGACCCTAGTGAGAGCCTCATCTATAATGGAGGAGGGGAAGCCCCGTTTTCTGAAGAACGAGGACATCTCGGAAGCCCTAGTGTGAAACACCTCGTCCCGGGCGCAGATGCGGCGTAGACGGAGGAATTGGGAGTAGGGGATAGACTTTTTGCAGGGGACCAGGTGGGAAGAAGTGTAGTCCAGATAGCTGTGCGAGTCGGTGGGTTTGTAGTAAATGTCCGTCACTAGTCTGTCTCCTGTGTTTGTTGAATTCAGAGTTTAGCCTATTCAGCAACCTGCAAATCCTCAGAACTGGAGCAGAAGGAGTGATCTTCAACTATGTGGGACTGCTGAAGAAGGAAAGAGGTGCATAGAAGGGCTGCTAGGGCTGTTGGTGAAATTAGAGCACATACATAGTAGAGGTGTCAGGGTTTATGGGGAGAGGGTGGGAGAATGGGGTTGAGATGGAAAGATATATCAGCCAGAATTGAATGACAGAGTAAACATGATGGGTCGGATGGCCTAATCCTGCTTCGATGTCAGGTCAGGTCAGAGCGGGAAATTGTGTTGGGCCGAAGGTGGGCAGGCTAGTAAGGTTGAAGACAAAACAATAACTGACAGAGTTGTGGAGAATGAGGAAGATTATCAAATAATTCAGAAGCATATCGATCAACTGGAAGTGTGTACAGAAAAATATCAGATGGAGTTTAATCCAGGAACATGCGAGGTGGGACAAATCAAAGAGCAACATTTTCAGTAAACAGCAGCAACTTGTTATCACTGAGGTATAGTTGGCACTCCCAACACAAGTAGATAGGGGTAGAGATGGTGTTTCCAGAGATCCAACAAATTATTTTAGATAAATTAGTGATTCATTTGTACATCTCCAATTACTTTAGAAACAAGGAGCTAGAAATGCCAGTTTAAAAAAAAGATAAAGTCTTGTGGTAACTCAGCGGCTCAGGCACCAACCGTGGAGAAAATGGATAGGTGAGATTACAGGTGGAGACCCTTCTTCAGACAGACGCTAAGGAGGTGAGGAAATAAAGCTGGAAGACATGGGGGAACGACATAGAGTGGGGGTCTAATGACGGGGGACCGGGGTCTAATGGCGGGGGACCGGGGCTCTAATGAGATGGAGGAACTGAGGGAAATCCAGGTTAGTCGGGAAGTGGTGTTAGGTAAATTAAATGGATTAAAGGCAGATAAATCCCCAGGGCCAGATAGGCTGCATCCCAGAGTGCTTAAGGAAGTAGCCTCAGAAATAGTGGATGCATTAGTGAAATTTTTCAAAACTCTTTAGATTCTGGAGTAGTTCCTGAGGACTGGAGGGTAGCTAATGTAACCCCACTTTTTAAAAAGGGAGTAAGAGAGAAAACGGGGAATTATAAACCAGTTAGCCTAACATCGGTAGTGGGGAAAATGCTAGAGTCAGTTATTAAAGATGTGATAGCATCACATTTGGAAAGTGGTGAAATCATCGGACAAAGTCAGCATGGATTTACCAAAGGCAAATCATGTCTAACGAATCTTATAGAATTTTTCGAGGATGTAACTAGTAGAGTGCATAAGGGAGAACCAGTCGATGTGTTATATCTGGACTTTCAGAAGGCCTTCGACAAGTCAAGTCAAGTCAAGTCAATTTATTTGTATAGCACATTTAAAAACAACCCACGTTGACCAAAGTGCTGCACATCTGACTAGGAAAAAAAAGAAACATACAGTGGCAGGCAGCCAAACACAACGGCGCGGCCATCTTGAACAAAATGTTAATTCAATCACCCACAGTCCAACAACAAAAGCATTAAATAAGCATCAAAATGACACCCCCAAAAAACCCCCAAAAACACAGTCCAACAATAAAAGCACTAAACAGGCACCCAAATTACCCACCCCAAAAATCCCCAAAAACACAGTCCAACAATAAAAGCATTAAATAGGCATTCAAATCACACAACCCCAAAACCCCCAAAAACACAGTCCAACAATAAAAGCGCTAAACAGGCATTCAAATTACACAACCCCCAAAAAAACCCCCAAAAACACAGTCCAACAATAAAAGCATCAAACAGGCACTCAAACCACCCAACCCCAAAAACACACAAAAAAAGAAACATCCATCAAAGAAACATCCATCACAGTGAGTCTCCTCCAGTCCTCTCCTCACTGTGATGGAAGGCCACAATGTCTTTCCCTTAGGACAAGGTCCCACATAGGAGATTAGTGTACAAACTTAAAGCACACGGTATTGAGGGTTCAGTGTTGAGGTGGATAGAAAATTGGTTGGCGGACAGGAAGCAAAGAGTAGGAATAAACGGGTCCTTTTCGGAATGGCAGGCAGTGACTAATGGGGTACCGCAAGGCTCAGTGCTGGGACCCCAGTTAATTACAGTGTATATTAATGATTTGGACGAGGGAATTGAATGCAACATCTCTAAGTTTGCGGATGACATGAAGCTGGGTGGCAGTGTTAGCTGCGAGGAGGATGCTAGGAGGCTGCAGAGTGACTTGGATAGATTAGGCGAGTGGGCAAATGCATGGCAGATGCAATATAATGTGGATAAATGTGAGGTTATCCACTTTGGCGGCAAGAACAGGAAAGCAGAGTATTACCTGAATGGTGACCGATTGGGAGAAGGGGAGATGCAACGTGATCTGGGTGTCATGGTGCACCAGTCATTGAAAGCAAGCGTGCAGGTGCAGCAGGCAGTGAAGAAAGCGAATGGTATGTTGGCATTCATAGCAAGAGGATTTGAGTTTAGGAGCAGGGAGGTTCTGCTGCAGTTGTACAGGGCCTTGGTGAGACCGCACCTGGAGTATTGTGTGCAGTTTTGGTCTCCTAACCTGAGGAAAGACGTTCTTGCCTTAGAGGGAGTACAGAGAAGGTTCACCAGATTGATCCCTGGGATGGCGGGACTTACATATGAGGAAAGACTGGATAGACTGGGCTTGTACTCGCTAAAATTTAGAAGACTGAGGGGGGATCTTATAGAAACATATAAAATTCTTAAGGGGTTGGAGAGGCTAGATGCGGTAAGATTGATCCCGATGTTGGGGGAGTCCAGAACCAGGGGTCACAGCTTAAGGATAAGGGGGAAGTCTTTTAGGACCGAGATGAGAAAACATTTCTTCACACAGCGAGTGGTGAGTCTGTGGAATTCTCTGCCACAGAAGGTTGTTGAGGCCAGTTCATTGGCTATATTTAAGAGGGAGTTAGATGTGGCCCTTTTTGCTAAAGGGATCAGGGGGTATGGAGAGAAGGCAGGTACAGGCTACTGAGCCGGATGATCAGCCATGATCATATTGAATGGCGGTGCAGGCTCGAAGGGCCGAATGGCCTATTCCTGCACCTATTTTCTATGGTAGGTTAGAGATGAACACAGGTGGGATGGGGGGCTCAGTGGTGGTTTAATAGGCAGCTGGTTGGACAAAGGCAGCCAGAGATTAAAAAAAGGTGAGGCAAAAGGATTGGAGCTGTGAATTGTGAAGCCGTGGAAAAGAATGTAGGGAGAGGGGAGAAATAAATGTGAGTTCAGATGGGGAACGGGAGGGGGTGGGAGGAAGGGAAAAAGGGAAGGCGGTGGGAGAGAAAGGGGAGAGGGATCGCTCGAGGTTGCCTCAAATTGGAGAAATCAATGTTCATACTGACAGGTTAGAAGCTACCCAAGCAAAATACGAGGTGTTGTTTCTCCAGTTTGTGTGTGGCCTTACTCTGGCAATGGAGGAGGCACAGGACAGAAAGGTCAGTGTGGGAATGTTAATGGGAACTAAAATGGTTGGCAATGGGAAGATCCAGCTGTCCTTGGCTAAACATGCATGCTTGGTCTCACCGATTTACAGGTGCAGCAGATGTCATACATTAGGTTAGAGTAGGTGCAAGCGAGCCTCTGTCTCCCCTGGAAGGACAGCAACCTGGAGGCGAGGGAGGGAGAGCACCTGTCCCTTACCAAACAGTGAAAAGCCTGGATAGGGTGGTGAATCTGTGGAATTCTTTCCCACAGAAGGCTGTGTAGGCAACGTCAGTGGATATATTTAAGGCAGAGTTAGTTAGATTCTTGATTATTATGGTGTAAGATGCTATGGAGATTAGACAGGAGAATGGGGTTAGGAGGGAGAGATAGATCAGCCATGATTGTATGGCGGACTAAACTTGATGAGCTGAATGGCCTAAATTCTACTCCTATCACTTATGATCTTGAGTGGATGTTCCCACTAGTGGGGGAAGTCTTGGATCAGAGGTCATCGCCTCAAAATTAAAAGATGTTCCTAAAGAAAGGAGATGAGGGGAAATATAATTAGTCAGAGGGTGGTGAATCTGTGCGTCTTTGCCAAAGACAGGGGGTTGAGAGCCGCGCGCCCAGTGGGACTGTCCAAGAGATCCGTGCGCGCGGCGGAAGTTTCCTGGAGAGCCGCGCGGGCCCGATACACCCGTTAAACAACCACGGCGATGACTGGAATGTGCCACGGTGGGCCTGACTCGCCCCACAGGCCTCCCGGGGAAATGTGGAGAAACCAGGCGGCGAGGCATGTCTGGGCCGAAGGAGCCGCAGCGGCAACAGGAGCCTCGGCGGCAACAGAGCATCGGCGGCGGGTGGAGCGTGACGCGGGGAAGGGTGGGAGACAATGGGGAATCGGCGTGGGGGAAACCGCCGTGAAGAACAATGGAGGACCCGGCGTGGAGGGACCGCCGTGAGGGACGGTGGATGAACAATGGAGGGACCGCCGTGAGGGACGGTGGATGAACAATGGAGGACCCGGCGTGGGGGAGAGGTGCGGGCACTTTACTTTTAGAATCCTCCGCCCAGGGGATGTCTGTGTTTGTTTGTTCGTTCCGGTTTAGATGCTGTGCACAACATTCGCTTGTCATTTTCTTTATTTTTTCACTTTTAATGCCAAGTTCATGTGTACCTTGTTGCTGTTGTGATAGTTGGCAGACCAATCCGGGGATGAATAAAGTTTATCGTATAGTATGTATAGATCAGCCGTGATTGGATGGTGGAGTAGACTCGACGGGCCGAATGGCCTGTGACCATGAACTTATGAACTTTACTTGTCGACGTCGTCCACGAGGGTTCTCACGTTCAAGGCCCTCAACTTTACCTCAGGGCTTCTTCATCAACCGCAGTGGGGAATAATCTCCATTGTTAAGAGGGAACTGAAGGGAAAGCGGCGGCGAGGGTCATCGCGAGTGACACGGTGTGTGGAGTGGGCACCGCCGGCCCGGGGGCTGTGAGAGCGCCATTGCCGCCAGTGACACGGTGTGTGGAGTGGGCACCGCCGGCCCGGGGGCTGTGAGAGCGCCATTGTGCACGAGCGGCCACGCGACTGTTGACAGCCCGGCGGCGGCCGCGCGCGTGCGGGCGGGCAGCAGTTGGAGAATCGGCCAGCGCGCGGCCGCAGCTGTTGGCGTCGAGCGTTTGAATCCCAACGGCCTCAGCGCGAGAGCCCCGGGGGAGAGAGGGAGGGAGGGGAGTGGAGGCGACACGTGACCGGCCGCCAGTGGAGCTGTGATTGGAGGAGCGGCCAGCCGGCCACGTGGGGCCCGCCCCGCCTGCCGCTGATTGCAGGCTGGGAATGGCGGGCTGGAGGCGAGTGGGAGAAAGCGAGGCTCCCATTGGTTGAGCGGAGCCCAAAGACAATAGAGCGGAGTAAGATGGACCGCTCGACCCTAAAATCCGCAGTAGGTCACGGCGCCATTTTAGTAAGCAGAAACTTGCAGAAACAGTTTAAAAGAAAAATATCAAAACTCTGTGAGTTGATAGATGATTATATATTTTGCATTTTAATGGTATCATCACACAAACTGATTGTGGGAATGCAGTTAGACACTAAAAGCTGGAGTAACTCAGCGGGACAGAGCTGGAGATAAGGAATGGGTGACGTTTCGGCTTGAGACCGTCCTCGACCCGAAACGTCACCTATTGCTTCTCTCCAGAGATGCTGCCTGTCCCGCTGAGTTACTGCAGCTTTTTGTGTCTATCTTCGGTTTAAACCAGCATCTGCACTTCCTTCTCACACATTGTGGGAATGAAGTCCACAGCCATACGTTGCATGTATTGACCAGGATTGGAGAATTATTTCCGTAGGCAGCGGCATTTTGGCCTTCCTCATCGGGGCGATCAAGCTCCTACATCAGGGGGGTCGGGGCCTGTCGAACGTCGTGCGGCTTGGAGCTTCCCGACCTCGGTCACTACCCGAGACTGCGAGCTCCTTGATGTTAAAAGTCCGCAGGCCGCGGTGGGAACGTCGATCCTACCGTTGATAACTGGGAAAATCATAGCGTGAATGGTTTAGATGGGGTGCAAATTCTCAAAGATGTTCAGGAAAGGTTTTTCCAGCAGAGGGGCCCATGCGTGAGAGGGCAACACTTGATCGAGTCTTGGCAAATTGGGAAGGGCAAGTGAATGAAGTGTTTGTAGAGGAGCCTTTTGGGAACAGTGATCACTGTTCAATTAGGTTTAAGATCGTTACGAGGGCCCAGGTGTAAAATGCTAAATTGGAGTAAGGCCAACTTTGAGGGTGTGAAAAAAAGTCTCGCTCAAGTTGATTGGGGCAGGTTCCTGGGACCAAGTAAGGTTGTCAATTGTCCAGCATGACCAATGATCCATTTCGCTGGCATAGTCAGAGCTATGGTCCTGTTGGAGCTAGGGGTCTCCAGAGCCTTAGGAAGAAAGTGGAGTCAACATGAACATCACATCAAGCTGAAGAAAGTTGGCAGGATGGGTGGGGGGCCTGGAGGAGTTTTGGCAACTAAGGAGCAAAGTTAAAAAAAGGAAATCAGAAGGGCAAAAAGGGGCCACGAAATAGCTCTGGCAGATAGCATTAAGGACAATCCCTAGAAATTTTATAAATACATAAGGGGGGAAAGGGTAGAAACATAGCGTGGAAACAGTTCCTACCGCCAACCGAGTCCGCGCCGACCAGAGATCCCCGCACATTAACACTATCCTACACACACCAGGGACAATTTACACGTACACCCAAGCCAATTAACCTACAAACTTGCACTTCTTTGGAGTGTGGGAGGAAACCGAAGATCTCGGAGAAAACCCACGCAGACCATGGGGAGAACGTACAAACTCCGTACAGACAGCACCCACAGTCAGGATCGAAACCTGTAAGGCAGGAACTCTACCACTGCGCCACTGTGCTGCCTCATGGTTGAATTCACAAACTCGATCCAATCCTCGTCAGCATTTGTAAGATATTATGGCAGTGGCACATGGACAGAAACAAAGCACGGGTTTGCAGTCCGTTGTTGCCAGTGTGGGTCTTCTTTATTTTACAAACGTGCACTGCACATACTCACACATATTCACCAGACTGATAAGATAATTAATATAATACTATCGGTCGCGGTGGTGCAGCGGTGGAGTTGCTGCCTTACAGCGCTTGCTGCACCGGAGACCCGGGTTCGATCCTGACTGTGGGTGCTGTCTGTACGAGGTTTGTACGTTCTCCCCGAGACCGCGAGGGTTTTCTCCGAGATCTTCGGTTTCCTCACACGCTCCAAAAACGTGCAGGTTGGTAGGTTAATTGGCTTGGGTGTAAATTGTCCCTGGTGTGTGTAGGATAGTGTTAACGTGCGGGGATCGCTGGTCAGCGTGGACTCGGTCGGCTGAAGGACCTGTTTCCGCGCTGTATCACTAAACTAAACCAATATCACACAACACAAACCACACCATCTGGTGCTCAGTTCTGGAAGGTACAGTTACCATTACTACCATTACCAGGAAACGGGGGTTCCCCTCTTCCATTATAGATGAGGCTCTCACTAGGGTCTCTTCTTTCTTAATTTTTATAATTGATAATTGATTACAATGCATATAACAACAACAGTAAACCCCATCCCTTCCCTACATAATCATGAAAACAAACAAACAAAAACAAACAAATAAATAAATAAAAATACATTAAAAAAAAAAAAACATAACTACAATGTGACAAAAAAGACAAAAGCACAAAAACATGAGGCAAGGCAATTTTCACAAGTCAAATATTTCAGTATTTTCACTGCTGGATTCAAAGAAGGTACAAAAGCATGTGGCATTGAGGGGATAGTTTTACTTGTCCTTAATATGCTGCAGCACTGGGTTCCATATGTTGAAGAACTTTTGAGGGTTGCCAGACAATTCATATCTCAACCTCTCTACGTGTAAGATGGCCATTAATTCTCTTAACCAAGTCTCAAACTGAGGAGCAGAGTCTGATTTCCATAGTTTCAAAATACATCTGTTGGCAATTACCATACTATAAACCAAGATTGTGCGAGCATTATGGTCTAGCTTCTCAAGCGTTGTGGAATACCCGAATAGAGCAGTTTCAGGGTCCGGAGTGAAAGTGACGTTTAAAACAGTAGAGTACCATTGAAATAAAAGACACCAAAAGTTGTGAAGTTTTGGACAAATCCAAAAGTGGTGAGTGAGTGTACCCTCAGCGGTCTTGCATCTATTACACAAAGGTGAGAGATCAGGAAAGATTTTATGCAGCTTAACCTTAGAGTAGTGTAATCTGTGTATAACCTTGAATTGAATCAGTTGTAGCCTAGAATTAATAGAACAGGATTTTATACTTTTCAGTACTACCTTCCAGACATCGTCATCAATTTCAAAGTTAAGGTCTTCCCAGGTTTGTTTTATTTTTAAAGTAGATTTACCTAGTTTGTTTGAAAAGATACCTACAAAAGATGAGATTAGGTTCTTTGCTTCCGGGGGACCCAGCGAAATTTTGGACAACGAGTCGTCTTCGGGCAGGGACTCAAAAAGCAAATTGTTTTGTCGAACATAATTTCTCAGCTGTAAGTACCTGAAGAATTGAGTTTTGGGCAATGAGAACTTGGATTGTAGCTGATCAAATGATGCAAAGTGTCTATTTATGTAAAGATCTTTTATTGTAACTATCCCTTTACAGCTCCATTCTTTGAATGCTGTGTCTGTAAATGATGGGGGGAAAGCGTGGTTATGCCAGATTGGGGCGTGCATTGACGTATTCGGAAGCTCACAAGCTTTCCTAATTTGGTGCCATATTCTCTGAGCATTGGACAGAGTGAAGTGATCCTCTCTAAGAGAGGTGAGAGATCTGGGTAATGAAAAAAGGAGAGCAGGGAGAGAAGTTTTTGGGGTTAAGCTTTTTTCAATCGCCAGCCAAGGGGGCAGGTCATATCCAACTCCCCGTTCATATGCATACTGCCAGTATACCATGACTCTTAACATTGGCCGCCCAATAGTAATATAAAAAGCACGGTAACCCCAGTCCCCCATGTTCCCTCGTTTTTTTAAGATAAGCTTTTCAGATCCTGTGTGCTTTATATCCCCAAATAAATGGCATAATGATAGAATCGATTAACTTAAAGTAGGATTTGGGGATAAAAACAGGGACATTCTGAAATAAATACAGAAATCTCGGCAGGGAGACCATCTTTACTGCGTTCACGCGGCCAATCAAGGAAATAGGCAACGTTCTCCATTTCTCTATGTTCTCCTTTAGCTTGTTCAACCTTTCGGTAAAGTTAATTTTAAAAAGGGTCTTGGGGTTTTTAGATATTTTAATGCCCAGATATTTTATACTATCCGGATTTGTTTTAAACTGCATGTTGGCTAAGAATACAGGGTCTAATTCTGCTGTTATCGATATAAGTTCACTCTTCTGCCAGTTTATAGTGTAACCTGAGACCTCGCCAAAGGAATTAATAAGCTGGAATAGGTAAGGAACAGAATGTTCAGGGTCAGATAAAAAGATGGCAATATCATCCGCATAAAGCGAAATCTTATGTTCTACCCCACCCAGTATTATCGGTTTTATAAGCGCATGCCCTCTTATGCCAATTGCCAGCGGCTCAATGGCTAACGCAAAGAGGAGCGGCGAGAGGGGGCAGCCCTGTCGCGTACCCCTCTGAAGGGCAAAAGGGGGTGACCTATCCTGGTTTGTGAGTATGGAAGCGGTGGGATGAGCATATATAAGACGTACCCAGGAAATAAAAGAGGCACCAAGACCAAACTCTTCCAGCACTCTGAGTAAATATCCCCACTCAACCTGATCGAAAGCTTTTTCTGCGTCTAAACACAGAATGGCTTGTTTGGAAGAACTATCGAATTTGTGATACATAATATTCATTACTCTTCTAACATTAAAGAAAGAGAACCTATTGGGGATGAACCCGGTCTGATCCGTATGGATAATGGATTCTATACACTTATTTAGTCTAGTCGCCATTATTTTAGTAAAAATTTTAAAATCCAAATTAAGCATAGAAATTGGTCGGTATGAGGAGGGATTGGTCTCATCCCTGTCTTGTTTCAATAAGAGAGAAATATTAGCATTGTACAATGATGGTGGGAGCTTTTTCAACTCGATTGAGTGGGAAAGCATCCTGTGCAGGATCGGAGTTACCTGGTCAGCAAACTTCTTATAAAATTCGACTCCAAAACCATCTGGCCCAGGGCTCTTGCCGTTTTGCAACGACCTAATTGCATCCATGATTTCTACAGAGGAGGGTTCTGAGTTTAAGGCCTCACAAGAGGCACTATCTAATTTTGGTATGTCCAACTTTTTTAACCATGCATTGATATCGCCGTTGGCTTTGGATTTATACAGCTCTTGATAATACTCCTTAAGCGTTCATTTATTAATTTTGGATCGGTTAAAACAACACCCTTGCCTGATTTTATTATATGTATGGCCCTACTTGCTTGTTGCCCTCTAAGCTGACGGGCTAACAATGTATGCGGTTTGTCCCCTAATTCAAAATATCGCTGTTTCAGTCGCAGTAGCTGGTCACTGACTTGATTTGTTAGAATCGTGTTATACTCATATTTAAGACTGAGCATATTTTGCAGCGTTTGGGGGTTGTTTGTGCTCCTATACAACGTCTCCATTGGAGAAAGCTCTGAATCAATTTCTTGTAGACGTCTCTCTCTGGATTTCTTTAAAGACGCTTCATACGAAATAATATGACCCCTCATAACTGCCTTGAAAGCTTCCCACAAGGTGGAGTCCGAGACATCAGAAGTGTCATTGGTCTCCAAATATTCTGTAATTTTTTCAGACATGTATTTACAGAAAGTTCCATCATTAAGCAAGGAAAGGCGTAGTCGCCATTTAGCACATCGTTTAGACAGCTTAAAGTCAAAGATAATTGAGGTTGGAGCATGATCTGAGATCAAAATGTTTTGATATTTGGTATTTATTACATTAGGTATGAGTTTCGAGTCTAATAAAAAATAATCGATACAAGAGTATGAATTGTGCATTTTAGAAAAAAAAGAGTATTTTCTGTCTGTGGGATGCTGTATCCTCCAAATGTCAACTAAATTGGTGGAGGAGATGAGATTTTTCAAAACCATGGATGCATTCGAAGGGCTACACATTTTATTTGATGACCTATCCAGGTGCCAGTCGAGGATTGTGTTATGGTCCCCTGCAACAATCACATTCGTATTAGAAAGGTCAGGTAGCTTATCAAAGATTTTGCGGAAGAAAGCTGCATCATCAATATTCGGACCATAAATGTTAAACAGTGTTACATGAACAGAGTAAAGGTACCCAGTTACTATGAGAAATCGACCATTCGGGTCACTTACTGTAGAAATATGTCTGAAATCTATGTTTTTCTTAACCATAATTGCCACCTCGCGGGCTTTGCTAGAAAATGTGGATTGAAATATCTGATCTGCCCATCTACAGCGCAACTGTCTCTGCCCCAATGTTCTAATGTGAGTTTCTTGGAGGAACACAAGGTCGGCAGATAAAGACCTGAGGTGTGAAAACACCTTAGCTCGTTTAATTGGGTGGCCCATGCCGCGGACATTCCAGCTCACCATGGTAACCCTCCCACGCACATCATCATCCCCAGGTACCATCAGAAGGTGTAAATTGTATTACATAAGCAGCGACATAATAATTTGCCTCAAACAAAAAAACATGAAGACCACCAACACAAAAGCACATACAAAACTCGGACTTTCCCTCCCCCATCCCCACTTTCCCAAACAAAGTGAGAGAAAATATCCTAACATACTGTAAACGGGGGTTACCTCAACTATCTAGCCTGTTAAGCCCAAAGGCTAGCTAAAGGCTAAAAGGGTCTCTTCTACATGCCGCAGCTCTGCTCTTGCTCCCCCTCCCCCCATTCCAACAAATCATCCGCCAACATTTCCGTCACCTACAACGGGACCCCGCCACTGGCCATATCTTCCCATCCCCTCCCCTTTCTGCGTTCCGCAGAGACCGTTCCCTCCGTAACTCCCTAGTCCACTTGTCCCTTCCTACCCAAACCATCCCATCCATATAACCATATAACTACAGCACGGAAACAGGCCCGTTCGGCCCTACCAGTCCACGCCGACCACTCTCTCTGACCTAGTCTCATCTACCTGCTCTCAGACCATAACCCTCTAATCCCCTCTTATCCATATACCTATCCAATTTACTATTAAATAATAAAATCGAGCCTGCCTCCACCAATTCCACCGGAAGCCCATTCCATACAGCCACCACCCTCTGAGTAAAGAAGTTACCCCTCATATCATATATATACAGCCGGAAACAGGCCTTTTCGGCCCACCAAGTCCGTGCCGCCCAGCGATCCCCGTACATTAATACTATCCTACACCCACTAGGGACAATTTTTACATTTACCCAGCCAATTAACCTACAAACCTGTACGTCTTTGGAGTGTGGGAGGAAACCGAAGATCTCGGAGAAAACCCACGCAGGTCACGGGGAGAACGTACAAACTCCTTACAGTGCAGCACCCGTAGTCAGGATCGAACCTGAGTCTCCGGCGCTGCATTCGCTGTTACCCCTAAACTTTTGTCCCTCAATTCTGAAGCTATGTCCCCTTGTTGGAATCTTCCCCACTCTTAAAGGGAAAAGCCTACCCACGTCAACTCTGTCCGTCCCTCTTAAAATTTAAAAAACCTCTATCAAGTCCCCCCTCAACCTTCTACGCTCCAAAGAATAAAGACCCAACCTGTTCAACCTCTCTCTGTAGCTTAAGTGCTGAAACCCAGGCAACATTCTAGTAAATCTCCTCTGTACCCTCTCCATTTTGTCGACATCCTTCCTATAATTTGGCGACCAGAACTGCACACTATACACCAGATTCGGCCTCACCAATGCCCTGTACAATTTTAACATTACATCCCAACTTCTATATTCGATGCTCTGATTTATAAAGGCAAGCATACCAAACGCCTTCTTCACCACCCTATCCACATGAGATTCCACCTTCAGGGAACAATGCAGTTATTCCCAGATCCCTCTGTTCCACTGCATTCCTCAATTCCCTACCATTTACCCTGTACGTCCTATTTTGATTTGTCCTACCAAAATGCAGCACCTCACACTTATCAGCATTAAACTCCATCTGCCATCTTTCAGCCCACCCTTCCAAAAGGCCCAAGTCTCTCTGTAGACTTTGAAACTCTACTTCATTATTAACTACACCACCTATCTTAGTATCATCTGCATATTTACTAATCCAATTTGCCACACCATCATCCAGATCATTAATGTAAATGACAAACAACAGTGGACCCAACACAGATCCTTGGGGTACTCCACTAGACACTGGCCTCCAACCTGACATAAATTGTCAACCATTACCCTCTGGTATCTCCCATTCAGCCATTGTTGAATCCATCTTGCAACCTCACTATTAATACCCAATGATTTAACCTTCTTAATCAACCTTCCATGTGGAACCTTGTCAAATGCCTTACTGAAGTCCATATAGACAACATCCACAGCCTTGCCCTTATCAATTTCCCTGGTAACCTCTTCAAAAAATTCAAGAAGATTAGTCAAACATGACCTTCCAGGCACAAATCCATGTTGACTGTTTCTAATCAGGCCTTGTTTATCCAAATAATTATATATATTGTCCCTAAGTATCTTTTCCATTAATTTTCCCACCACAGACGTCAAACTAACAGGTCTATAATTGCTAGGTTTACTTTTAGAACCTTTTTTAAACAAAGGCACAACATGCGCAATGCGCCAATCTTCCGGCACCATCCCCGTTTCTAATGACGTTTGAAATATTTCCGTCATAGCCCCTGCTATTTCTGCACTAACTTCCCTCAATGTCCTAGGGAATATCCTATCAGGACCTGGAGACTCATCCACTTTTATATTTTTCAAAAGTGTCCGTACCTCCTCTTCTTTAATCCTCATAATTTCCATCACTACTCTACTTGTTTCGCTTACCTCACATCATTCAATATCCTTCTCCTCGGTGAATACCGAAGAAAAAAAATTGTTTAATATCTCCCCCATTTCTTCCGGCTCAGCACATAGCTGTCCACTCTGACTCTCTAATGGACCAATTTTATCCCTCACTATCCTTTTGCTATTGACATATCTGTAGAACCCCTTGGGGTTTACTTTTACATTACTTGCCAAAGCAGCCTCATATATTTTTTTCGCTTTTCTAATTTCCTTCTTAAGATTCCTTTTACATTCTTTATATTCCTCAAGAACCTCATTTACTCCCTGCCGCTTATATTTATTGTATATCTCCCTCTTTTTCCGAACCAAGTGTCCAATTTCCCTGGAAAACCACGGCTCTTTCAAATTATTATTCTTTCCTTTCCACCGAACAGGGACATAAAGACTCTGTACTCTCAAAATTTCACCTTTAAATATCCTCCATTTCTCTATTATATCCTTTTCATAAAACAAAAAGTTCCATTTCACTCCTTTTAAATCCTTTCTCATCTCCTCAAAATTAGCCTTTCTCCAATCCAAAATCTCAACCCTTGGTCCAGATTTGACCTTCTCCATAATTATATTGAAACTAATGGCATTATGATCACTAGACCCAAAGTGCTCCTCAACACATACCTCTGTCACCTGACCCGTCTCATTTCCCAACAGGAGGTCCAATACTACCCCTTCTCTGGTAGGTACCTCTACGTATTGCTGCAAAAAACTATCCTGCACACATTTTACAAACTCCAAACCATCCAGTCCTTTAACAGAATATGATTCCCGGTCTATGTACGGAAAATTGAAATCACCCACAATCACTACTCTGTGCTTACTACTAATATCTGCTATCTCCTTACATATTTGCTCTTCCAATTCTCGTTCCCTATTTGGCGGTCTATAATACACCCCTATAAGTGTTGCTAAACCTTTCTCATTTCTGAGTTCCACCCAAACAGCCTCCCTAATCGAGCCTTCTAGTCTGTCCTGCCAAAGCACTGCTGTGATATCCTCCCTGACAGGCAATGCAACACCCCCACCTCTTGCCCCTCCGATTCTATCACATCTGAAACAATGAAATCCTGGAATATTTAATTGCCAATCGCAACCCTCCTGCAACCATGTTTCACTGATCGCCACAACATCATACTTCCAGATGTCAATCCAGGCTCTAAGCTCATCCACCTTTCTTACAATGCTCCTAGCATTAAAATATACACATTTAAGGGACCCATCATTTCTTATTCTCAGTTTATTTCTTTTCACTTCCCCGGGCACTTTCCCCTGCAACCGCAGGAGATGCAAGACCTGTCCCTTTACCTCCCCCCTCAACTCCATCAAAGGACCCAAACAGTCTTTCCAGGTGAGAGAGAGGTTCACCTGCACCTCCTCCAACCTCATCTATTACAATACAATACAATACAATACAATACAATACAATATATCTTTATTGTCATTGTACCCAGGGGTACAACGAGATTGGGAATGCGCCTCCCATACGATGCACTAATTTAGGTAATTTAGACAGCAGCAACCCAACGAAACGAACAGTTGTAACAGTTTTGGACAGGGTAAAGTGCAAGTTGATCTATGCGTTGTGGCCATCCGGCTCAGCAGGACCGGTTCATAGCAGCTATGGCCCTGGGGATGAAGCTGTTCCTGAGTCTGGAGGTGCGGGCATAGAAGGCCTTGTATCGTCTGCCCGATGGAAGGAGTTCGAACAGACTGTTGCAGGGGTGTGAAGAGTCTTTGTGGATGCTGGTGGCTTTTCTGAGGCATCGTGTGTTGTAGATGCCCTCCAAGTCTGGTAGCTGTGTTCCGATGGCCCTCTGAGCTCTATGGACTACCCGCTGTAGAGCTTTCCTTTCTGCCTCCGTGCAGCTGAGGTACCACACAGGGATTCCATGCGTTAGGATGCTCTCTATGGTGCAGCGGTAGAAGGTCTTCAGCAGCTGTTGGGGTAGACCAGACTTTTTCAGTGTTCTTAAGTAGAACAGTCTTTGTTGTGCCTTCTTGACCAGCGCAGCAGTGTTATTGGACCATGTTAGGTCCTCCGAAATGTGAGTGCCCAGAAACTTGAAGCTGGACACTCTCTCCACACTGACCCCATTGATAGATATTGCATCCGCTGCTCCAGATGTCAACTTATTTACATCAGCGATAACAAACGCAGGCTCGGCGATCGCTTCGCTCAACAACTGCGCTCAGTCCGCACTAACCAATCTGATCTCCCGGTGGCTGAGCACTTCAACGCCCCCTCCCACTCCCAGTGTGACCTTTCTGTCATGGGCCTCCTCCAGTGCCATAGTGAGGCCCACCGCAAATTGGAGGAACAGCACCTCATATTTCGCCTGGGCAGCTTGCAGCCCAGTGGTATGAACATTGACTTCTCCAACTTTAGATAGTTCCTCTGTCCCTCTCTTCCCCTCCCCCTTCCCAGATCTCCCTCTATCTTCCTGTCTCCACCTATATCCTTTCTTTGTCCCGCCCCCCCTATCATCAGTCTGAAGAAGGGTCTCGACCCGAAAAGTTACCTATTCCTTCTCTCCTGAGATGCTGCCTGACCTGCTGAGTTACTCCAGCATTTTGTGATTAATTACCGACACTAGTCACCTCCCTCCCCCTGCGTTCAGTTCATCCCCAGTCTCCGTCCCCCGGCGTCCGTCCGTCCTCTGTAGCCAACTCCCTTGTCACTCCGTCCCTCCTCTCACTCCCCCCAGAGTTGGTCTGTCCGCTCCATCTGTTCCTGGGGTCTCTACGTCACCTTCACCACTCTTTCTGTAACCCCACTCTCTTTCACCAACCCCCCTCTCTTTCCCCCCCCCCCCCCCGTCTCTCCCCTCTCTTCTTCCCCCTGCCCGCTGCAGGAGTGGTCCTGGGGAGAGAGGGGGAGCGTTGCCGCAGATGCTGCTGCCGTTTCGGTTGGGCCTTGGGGGGCCGTTGGGCTCCGGCCTCCAGCCCTTTCCCTAGATCCACGTGAAGACCTGGCCGGGATCTTGCTGCAAGCACTGGAGGGGGAGGGAGTGCTGGGAGAGCTGGAGGGGGTGCAGAGGGAGGGGGGGAAGGCACTGGAGGGGATGCGTGGGGCGATGGAGGGAGAGAGCGATAGGGCACTGGAGGCAGTGAGGGGGGAGAGGGACAGCGGCAGGTTGGGAGGGGTGGAGGGGGTGTTGAACGGCGTTGCCCCGTCTCGCTGCACCCAGGGGGAGTTTGCGGAGGCGCTGGCTGGGAGCCTGGGGCGTGCAGCCCGGCTGCGGGTGCCGGCTGCATTGGTGCAGACTGCACTGGGGCCAGAGCGGGCATTGCTGCTGCTGCAGGGCCAGTGGGTGGAACCGCGCCACACACTAGCCAGCGGCTACCGGTACTGATTCCCCCGGCTACAGGCGGCCGTCGACCACCTCCTCCACTGACCCCAAGCCCGGGGTCAGTGGTCACATCCCCAGGGGTCAGACCCAGCCTGCACCACCTGCTGCTCTGACCTCTGGCCTGGGGTCAGAGGGTGGGAGTCAGTGGTCAAAAGGTCACACCAGCACTTCCCTGAGCTCAGGCCCATCCGATGAGGGGGGTCAGAGTGAATGGCCTCCCTGAGATTACGACCACCCTGGTCTCCTGACCTAGGCCAGGGTCAGAGGTCAAAGGGTAGGGGTCAGGGTTAACGGGCCAGGCTTCCCCGACCGGACGAGGGGCGAGGTCAGGGGTCAGACTGAATGTGAACGGTCAGGGGTCAGCAGGTGTTGCAGGAAGTTTGGGGGTGGGTTCGGGGTTGAGGGTCGCTTCCGGGGTGGGAGGTCAGCATGGGGAGGTGGGGGAGGGGCAGTTATAACCGGTTCCACTGAGCAATAAATGCCATTCACCCATCAGTCGTCTCCTGTCTCCTTCACACCCGCTCCTCTAAGCCGACCTTATTCTTCAAAGCTGAGGAACCATTTCTTAACAAGAAACACCAAATGCAAAGCCCATCCAGATTCAGATTCTGAGGAAAGGTCATTAGTGATAGGAGCACAATCAGGCCATTCGGCCCATCAAGTCACTCCGTCATTCAATCACGGTTGATCTATCTCTCCCTTTCAACAGCAACACACCTCCCCATAACCCCTGACATCCGTTCCAATCAATTTATTTATCTCTGCCTTGAAAAGGCCATTGACTTGGCCTCCACTTGAATCCCACAGATTCACCACCCTCTGACGAAATAAATTCCTCCTCATCTCCTTCCTAAATTATTCATTATCTCCCATTAGTGGAAACATTGTGAAAGTGGCCTTTCACAAAGTAATGTCCCTTTATTAAAGACAGGTCAAACAAAGCTAGACAAAAATCTGGAGTAACAGCGGGACAGAAGGTGATGATTCAGGTCGAGACCCTTCCTCAGTTGGGAGAGGGTCTCAACATGAACCATCACCCATTCTCTCTAGAAATGCTGCCTGTCCCTGAGTTACTTCAGCATTTTGTGTCTATCTTTGGTGTAAACCAGCATCTGTAGTTCACAGTGCACAGAGCACACAAACATAATTGATGTTGCCCTCCCCCATTCCCCATTTACTGGTGCCCTCCCCTAATTCCCCATTTACTGGTGCCCTCCCCTAATTCCCCATTTACTGGTGCCCTCCCCTAATACCCCATTTACTGGGACCCTCCCATAATTCTCCATTTACTGGTGCCCTCCCCTAATTCCCCATTTACTGGTGCCCTCCTCTAATTCCCTATTTACTGGTGCCCTCCCCTAATTCCCCATTTACTGGTGCCTTTAATTCCCTATTTACTGGTGCCCTCCCCTAATTCCCCATTGTGGGGAAACATGCCCTTCTGCCCACCAAGTCCACGCTGACCATAGTTTTTATAAATTATCCTGGTGTGTAGGGAATAGATAAGAAAGTGGGATAACCTAGTTAACTTGTTAACTAACCTACAAACCCGTATGTCTTTGGGATGTGGGAGGAATCCAGAGCACCTGGACAAAGCTCACGCGGTCACAGGGAGAATGTGCAAGTTTCACAGACAGCACCTGAGGTCAGGATAGTCCCTGAGTCCATGAGGCAGCAACTCCACCTGCTGCACCACTCTGCCCCCCAGTTAAAGGGAAGTAATTATGGGCACCGAACCTGTGATCTTTGTTTACAAGATGTTAAAGTTGGCACAGTTGCCTTACCAAATTGCCACAGTTATAATCTGAATCAGCACAAAATATACCCTTTGAGCCAGCACCGCCATTCAATATGATCATGGCTGAGCATCCAAAATTGGTACCCTGTTCCTGCTTTTTCCCCATCTCCCTTGATTCCCTTAGACCTAAGAGCTAAATCTAACTCTTGAGAAGAAGGGTCTCGACCCAAAACGTCACCCATTCCTCTCCAGAGAGGTTGCCTGTCCCGCTGATTTACTCCAGCATTTTGTGTCTAGCTTCGGGGTAAATCAGATAGACTGAGGGTGGGAGGGAGTGTGGGTGCTGAGCAACAGATGCTGTCTGTTGGCTGCTGTCACCATGCTGCTGGGGAACATGGAAGATGTCATCTTGTTGAGAGACAGAGACAGAGAGAGACAAGACAGAGAGACAAAGACAGCGACACAGAAAGAGAGAGACAGAGAGAAAGAGTGAGAGACAGACAGAAAAACAGAGGCAGAGAAACAGAGACAGAGTGAGAGAAAGTGAGACAGTGAGAGACAGACAGACAGAGACAGACAGACACAGAGAGATAGACAGAGAGAGAGGAGAGGGAAAGATGTATAATTGAGTGAAAAAGGCAGACTGTTGCAGTGTGTGATAAAGTGGAAGGCAGAGGAATCATTGGGAATGTCAGTCTATGGAGCAGGAGAGAAAAAGAGAGAGTACAAGGAGATAGATTGAATGAAGGTGTTGTGCAAAGGCAGTGTGAGTGGGATGGGTATGCTCTGTAGTATTAACACTGGTCTGTATTGTTGGCCTCTCTGTATTGTGGTTCTGTAGGGATACACTGGCACAATGTTTCAGTGAATGATATAATTCAGAAGTTGGGTCTGTGATCTGGAGAATGTGTTCCCATCACACCACGGTGGTGAGGAGTTTAAAGTCAGTTCATTAAATCTGTGCAATTAAAGGCCTGTGTCTGTTGCTGTGACATCGGGAAATGTCTAAACCGATAACTTCAGCTTCGAGGAAGAGCACCTGTTGACTTCACCTGTTGACTTCACCTGCTCTGGTCTTTATATGACTCCAGGCCCCCAGTAAAGTAGCTGACCCTTACCTGCACTGAAATGGCCCAGGGAAACACCCAGTTCAAATGTGGTTGGGGCCAGGAAATAAATGCTGGTTCACTTCACTTGCACCTCCTCCAACCTCATCTACTGTTTCCACTGTTCAAGGTGTGGACTCTTTTACATCAGCGAGACCAAACGTAGACTCGGCGATCGTTTCGCTGAACACCTTCGCTCAGTCAGCCTGGACCTACCTGATCTCTCGGTTGCCAAACACTTTAATTCCCCTTTCCATTCCCACACTGACATTTCTGTCCTGGGCCTCCTGCACTGTCAGAGTGAGACTAAATGCAAATTGGAGGAACAGCATCTCATATTTCACTTGGACAGCTTACAACCTAGTGGTACAAATATTGATTTCATGAATTGTTTCCATGTCCCATCTACATTAGTAGGAAATAAAAACTGCAGATGCTGGTTTAAATCGACGGTAGACAATCCGGTTGCTGCCTAACCTGCTGAATTACTCCAGCATTTTGTGTCCCATCCACATTAGTTCCACTTGCCTGTTTGGGCCATATCCCTCCAACCCTGTCCTATCCATGTACCTGTCCAACTGTCTCTTAAATATTGGGATAGTCCCTGCCTCAACTACCTCCTCTGGCAGCTTGTTCCATACACCCACCACCCTTTGTGTGAAAAACATATCCCTCAGATTCCTATATAAATCTTTTCCCCTTCATGTTAAACCTATGTCTTCTGGTCCTTGATTCCCTTACTCTGGGCAAGAGACTGTGTATCTACCTGATCTGTTCCTCCCATGATTTTATACACCTCTATAAGATCACACCTGAAACTCCTGCGCTCCAAGCAATAGAGCCCCAGCTTACTCAATCTCTCCATATAGCAGACCCTGGTATCCTGACAACATACTCATAAATCTTCTCTGTAGCCTTTCCAGCTTGTTGACATCTTTCCTATAACATTGTGTCCAGAACCGGACACAAACTCTAAATGTGGTCCCATCAACGTCTTTCAAACTACAACAAGACCTCCCAACTTCTATACTCAATACTCTGACTGATGAAGGCCAATGTGCCAAAAGCCTTTTTGACCACCCTATCTACATGCGACTCCACCTTCAAGGAACCATGCACCTGCACTCCTGTATCCCTCTGATCCACAACACTCCCCGCAGCCCCACCATTGTCTGGTCATATCCCCAATGTCTTTTCCCTGGGGTCTGTTCCTGCAATACCTGCCCCCCTGTGCTTTCCTGCAATGTCTGGCCCTCAGACTTATGCCATTTGGATCAGGTGCTGGTGTTGATTCGTCAGTACCTGTTGTATCCTATTCTGAACCTGTCCACGTATTCCTCGCCTGATGTGTTTTACAATAGGCAATAGACAATAGGTGCAGGAGTAGGCCATTCGGCCCTTCGAGCCAGCACCGCCATTCCATGTGATCAAGGGTGATCATTCACAATAAGTACCCCGTTCCTGCCTTCTCCCCATATCCCCTGACTCTACTATCATTAGGAACTCTCTCTTGAAATCATCCAGAGAATTGGCCTCCACTGCCTTCTGAGGCAGCCCAGTATCTGGTTTATTGGTGCATTGAGCTGAAGTCCCCACAGTGATGAGTGAACAGTGATGGGCAGATTGCTGCCCTCAGTCTTATCAACTCCAAACATTTCATGTTCTTGTTATTTTCTTTTATTTATGTATCTAATTTCAAATGAAAACATGCACTTCAGCAGAAAGAATTAAAAATAAGCTGCAGAAAATGAGTTAAACAACATCTGATTTACAACAATGATTTAGCAAGTCCCCAAGCACCACATTGCTTCATGTTCCTTCTCCCCTCCCCCTGCCCCCTTCTTTCTCCACAATATCAGTGCATCCCCCCCACTCCCACACTCCCCTCTTCTCCTTCACTCATCACATTCCCATCCCCTGCTCCCCTTTCCCAAACATTAATCCTGCCTTCCTCTCCCACTCCTCAATGCCACCCACTCCAGTGTCTCATACATTTTCCCACTGTAATGTCCTCTCCTGTCCCCCCCCCCCCCCCCTCAGGCCCAACCTGTTTCATCCCCAGCATCCCCAGTGCATTTCCAAGTTTATCTCCTGAAATGAGCGTTTGCAGTGCAGTAGCCTCGGATTGCCGTGTGAGTGAATGAGAGGAAGACTCCATTTGCCAACGTCAGCAGCAGCATGGCGATCTCTTGTGTGAATGTGGCGTGTGTGGCGGCCGGTCATCGCTGCACCTGTAACATACACGGGAAAGTCAGATGTTGTGTGTGGCAAGGTGCAGCACAGATGGTAATCTGTAGCGACAGGCAACTAAATAACAGACAGTCTGTCCTTAACCTCGGAGATGGACCCTCATGGACAGGGGGTCTGCACCTTTTCTAGGACCCTCGAGGATTGGTGGTCTGTGCATATTGTATGAGATGGACCCTCATGGACAGGTGGTCTTTCATTAGTGGCCGAGGTCAACTCTAACGGATACACAGTCTGAATACCAGTTGTGGGCTTAAGAGAGGTGCCATACTTGGGCTCAGGTTTCAGATACTGAGTACCCTGTTAGTTGTAGTTTAGTGATACAGCATGGAAACAGGCCCTTCAGCCCACCGAGACCGACCCTGCACATTAACACCACCTGAGAGACAATTTTTTTACATTTACACCAAGCCAATTAACCTACAAACCTGTACATCTTTGGAGTTTGGGAGGAAACCGAAGATCTCAGAGAAAACCCACGCAAATCACGGGGAGAACGTACAAACTCCGTACAGACAGCACCCGTAGTCAGGATCAAACCCGTGTCTCTGGCGCTGTGAGGCAGCAGCTCTACAGCTGCGCCTTCGTGCCACCCAACATTTTACATGAATACGTTTGTTTGATTTCCTTGTTTGAGCCCAGCGTCATTGCCCCAAATACCCAACATTCCATGAATGTTTGCTGTACCAAGTCCCAGAGGACAGGAGTAAAGAGGAAAGGTTCAAAGAGCAGGGGGATGTGAAGGGTCCCAGACTGCATCATCTGTTGACTGGTGTGGTGAGGATTCCAGAGTAGAGAACACAGTGTGGTGAGGAATGGACGGTAAAAGTGTGGGGGTCACAAAGTATCTCTGTCCTTGGTCATTGTTACCTTGACAACCGTGACGAAGGTACTGTAGAGGAAACTGATAATGAACAGAATGGCGAAGGCAGCAACTGTAAGCACATTGTCATCTCCATCCAAGTCCCCCAGTTCCTCCTTTCCTTCCTCTCCCGTCAAGTCTGTGCCGGCTGCAAAACAAATGGGAAGGTGAGACAGTTAGTTTGCTCTGAGGATCAACAGATCAACACTGTCTGAATTAAATGATGACAACAGGATGACAGGAACACATGGCTGCCTCTAACATCTAGACCGTGTACTTTGTATAAAGTTGGATTTCCACAAATCAGGTGGATCATTTGTAACCCAGGGAGCACTGTACATAACTAAAAAATAATCCCTCCTCATCTAGTTAGTTAGTTTAGTTCATTGTCACGTGCACTGAGGTACAGTGAAAAGCTTTTGTTGCGTGCTAACCAGTCAGCGGAAAGACAAAACACTTGTATAAATGAGTCATTTACTGTGTATACATACAAGATAAGGGAATATCGTTTAGTGCAAGGTAAAGCCAGTAAAGTCCGATCAAAGATAGTCCGAGGGTCACCAATGAGGTAGATAGTAGTTCAGGACTGTTCCCTTGATGTGGTTGGATGATTCAGTTGCCTGATAACAGCTGGGAAGAAACTGTCCCTGAATGTGGAGGTGTGCAAATAGATCATCTGAGGATAATCTATTCTGTTGGTTCCAATTAACTTTGTGAAAACATTGAACAGATCTTCCTTTAGCCTTCTAAATTACAACTTATTCAGCATCATCTCACTTTGTAATTTATCCTGGCGAGTCCAGGTCTGTTCAACCCTCCCTGTGAGCCAGTATCTCCTCTTTGGGTATGGTCCACACACATTGAGCTGAACACATTGCCACAGGCAAAGCTCATCACTGGCCCTTCTTTCTGTATCTTTCCACTTTCTGAATGAGTTGATCACATGCAACCTGCATGAGATAACCACTTATGAAGTGTTTGCGCAGTAATCAATCAGAACCAGAACCATTCGCAAAGATGAACACAAATCCTTCCCTGTCCATCAGTATCCTCCCACACTCCAAAGTCATAGAGGTTTGTAGGTTAATTGGCGTCGTTAAAATTGTAAGTTGTCCATAGTTTATGTAGGATGGTGTTAGTGTGCAGAGATCGCTGGTCGGCGCAGACCCGATGAGCCGAAGGACCTGTTTCTGCGCTGTATCTCTAAACTAAACTAAACAAAGTGTTGGGAGTTGTGCAGAATGTTACAGTCACAACCCAGTTCACACTGTGAACCCTGGAACAGCAGTCTGCACGCGACACTGAGTAGCAGTAACTTTCTGGAGAGACATTCCCTTTCCTCAAGAATACCAACTGCTCAACTAACCACAACCTGGTCTTGTTACTATCGGCCCAATATGAAAGGCAGTGGAGGCCAATTCTCTGAATGCATTCAAGAGAGAGCAAGATAGAGCTCTTAAGGATAGCGGAGTCAGGGGGTATGGGGAGAAGGCAGGAACAGGGTACTGATTGAGAATGATCAACCATGATCACATTGAATGGTGGTGTTGGCTCGAAGGGCCGAATGGCCTACTCCTGCACCTATTGTCTATAGTCTAAAAGAGGAGATAACCATAATTTGACAGAATGCAGGAGCTGGTGAGACACACAGATGCACAGGCACATTCACCCAGAGTAGGGGAATCAAGAACCATTGGACATGGGTTTAAGGTGAGGGGGGGGGGGGGGGACAGATTTAATGGTAATCTGAGGGGTACATTTTTCACACAGAGGGCACTGGGTACATGGAGTGTGCTGCAGGAGGAGGTAGTTGAGGCAGAAACTATAACAATGTTAAAAAGTTATTTGGACAGGTACATGGATAGGACGAACAGTGAAAAAAGGCCTAGATAGAATGGATGTGGAGAGGGTGTTTCCACTTGTGCGAGAGTCTAAGACCATAGCCTCAGAACTAAAGGACGAACCTTTAGGAAGGAGATGAGGAGGAATTTCTTTAGTCAGAGGGTGGTGAATCTGTGGAATTCATTGCCACAGAAGGCTGTGGAGGCCAAGTCAGGAGATATTTTTAGAGCAGTGATTGATAGATTCTTGATCAGTGTGGGCGTCACGGGTTAAGGGGGGAAGGCAGCAGAATGGGGTTGGGAAGGAGAGATAGATCAGCCATGATTGAATGGCAGAGTAGACCTGATGGGCCAAATGGCCTAATTCTGCTCCTATCACTTATGAACTTGAGATGATTAGTGATTTGGGCCAAACATGGGCAGATGGGACGAGTGTAGATCGGGCACCTTGGTTGGCACAGGCAAGCTGAGCCGAAGGGCCTGTTACCGTGCTGTATAAATCTATGACTCCATGATCACTCCAATGCCAACATGATTGTACCGAGCTCCATCCACACAATGGACTTTCTGATGGACCTCTTTTCCAGTGTGAACAAACAATTGTACAAATACAAATACTCGACCCCACTCTTCAAATTTACAGAAGACAACTGGTTGGCTAAATGAGATGCCACACACAGGGGACCTACAACAATGAGTGGACTGACCCTGTGACACTAATTTTGAAGAACAGCAGGCTTGGTCTTCACTGGCCTGGCTGCCGAGGTGTTTTGGAAGAAGCTGAAGTTATGAAATCACACAAGTAAATTGCGTTGTGTCCTAGTCTTGGGCTCTTGGTTATCACACACACACACACACACTGCAACACTGTCCTACAGTGCTAAACTTGCTGCGCCCTATTTTGCAAAAGATGTGATCATTCGAGTGAATCCCAGCATTTTACCTTGAAAGCTTTTCACTTTCCGGCTGATACTGGTGTTCGAGGGGGGATGAGACACTGTACAGCTGAAGACTGAGCCTTTCTTCCAATCCTCTGAACTCACAGTCAGGAAGTGGCTGGCACTGAAAGTCCCCCCCTGCTCCAGAGCAGTCGGTGTGGTGCTGGTGCTGGCGGAGATCGGGGCTCCGTCTTTCTCCCAAGTGACGTTAATGAGGTCCGGGTAGAAACCAGAGAGCACACACTCGAGGGGGGCTGCGTTGTCACGCTTGGTCTCTTGGTGAGCTGGAGGCAGCAGTCTGACCTTGGGACTTTTAGTCTCAACTGGAACAGAGGAGCAAAGTAGATGTTAAACTCCCTTGCTCATGGTAACTAATGTTGGCCATATCTTTGCTGATCTCTTGCCCACCTTTGGCACTTTCTGTCCGTGCGGACACTGGTGATGATGATGGAGATCGTTGGGCAGAGCACACGACCTCCACCCCACTGGTCCACTCCTCCACACTGGTCCGGAGTTTACTGATCACTCTGTCTTGGGTCCTTTCCCCTCTCTGTTGGTAGGTCACAGCCCCTGTAGTTCTCTCCCTTCCGCTCACTTGCCAGTAGATTTGGACTTGGCTCAGATCAGCACCCACTACCATGCACACCACAGTAGCGGTCTTGTTGATCCAAATCTCTTCAGTGGAGGGATTTTGGATAAAGACAGACAATTCTGCAGATGAGAAATAGAAAGCTTACAAACCGGACAAGGTCTGGTGTTGTCGTCGTTGATCAACTGGACTCTGACGACTTGCATTCATTTTCCAGACTCACTAGATTGACTTGTGCACAAGGAGAGCAGCACAGTCCCAGTTACCTACTGCTCTGAAATTCCACTCAACATTTATACAGAGTTTGACCCTTGAAATTATGCGCACACTCTAATTTCTTATAATCAAACACAATACATTCTCCACAACACTTATACAAATACAATAACACTAATACAAATAAAACTACATGCTATTCAATTCTTTATTGGTATTCAATTTTAGTGCACCATGCACCATAGAAAGCATTTTATCAGGATGCATCACAGCACGGTTTGGGAACAGCTCCATCCAAGAAATTGCAGCGAATTGTGGTTGCAGCCCAGCCCATCACACAAACAAACTGACTCCATTTATACCTCACGCTGCCTCGGCAAGGCCAGCAGCATAACCAAGGACGAGTCGCACCCTGGCCACTCCCTCTTATATCCTATCCCATCAGGCAAAAGATATAGAAGTGTGAAAACGCACACCTCCACATTCAGGGACAGTTTCTTCCCAGCTGTTATCAAGCAACTGAACCATCCCCTCACCAACTAGCCCTGAGCTACCATCTACCTCACTGGAGACGCTCGGACATTACCTTGCACAAAACGTTATTCTCTTTGTCATGTATCTGTATACTGTGGATGGCTTGATTGTAATCATATAGTCTTTCCGCTGAATGATTAGCACGCAACAAAGAGCATTTTCACTGTACCTCGGTCTACGTGACAATTAAACCAAACTAAACTAACCCAAACTAAACAGCCCTCGGCCCACTCAATGGGCAGTGCATCCCCCACCGTAGACTTTTACTCCTTCCACCATCGACACTTCACGCTGCCTCGGGGAAGCAGCCAACATCATCAAGGAACCCTCACATCCCAGTCATTCTCTCTTCTCCCCTCTCCAGAAGATACAGAAGTTTGAAAGCACATACCAGCAGATTCAAGAACAGATTTACTTTAAGCACTGACAAGCAGATGTTTACTTGTACCATTGGAATAGAACAGTTACCAATGATGAGATAGATGTCTCTTTTATTTAACATCATCCGTGCACACCCACCCAGTGAGCAGCAGCACAGTGACTGTGAACAGAGACTCCTCAAATAACCATCCCCCAGGTTAGACACAGATATCATATGTGGCTCAGTGGTGAGCAATGTCACCTCATGAAAGCTGCTGTGCTTCTCCTAGAATGTGCACACCTCACATCCCAAGTTACTCATGTACTGCCACCCAAAACACACCAGTCAGGAACACGCACATAAAACCTTTTTCACATCACATTTATTGAACTTGTATTGGTACATTGACACATACATAGATTTAATACCTCGTGTGATCCCACACAGGGTTGAAATCTGATCAAACATGGCAGAAAAGTTCTGTAAAAGTATCCAGAAGCTCAGACATTTGTGGTGAATTATGACTGTGGCAAAATTTGATTCTTGTGTCGGATTTTAAAAAAAATGATTTACAAAGGTTCACATTTTGATGAAGTATTAGGGAGCTAACCCATCATCCTCTGGGTCAGTTAATAATCCAGAAATGAACAAAACAAGTGTTTTATAAATGAATCATGGGGTGTTATACACAAGATTTAAAGCTATCAGTCAGAACAAGTGAGACATTGACCAGAGTGGGTTTGCTGTGAGATTTATTGATGCTTCTGAACAGGCTGGTTGTGATGGACCCATGTCCCACCACACAGGAGAACGTGGTGCCGCTGTTCCACTCCTCTGGAGAAACCTTCAACTGACTGGTCATGGTGTTCCACCTATTTCTGGTGTCCTTGGTCACGGGCTGGTTCACGATCCCTGTCTTCAGAAGGGTGTCGTTGGCCATCCAGGCCACATAGATGTCTTCTGGAGAGAATTTGGTGACCAGGCACGTCAAGGTGGCCGTCTCATCCGTCTCCACCTCATCCAACGAAGGGGGGAGAAGGTAGACTTGAGGACGAGTCACAACTCCATCTGGGAACAGAGAGAACCTGAGTTAGACTGAATCTGTCGGTAATTCTGTACTTCCCCAACACATTCTAATCTTATACTGACATGGACAACGTTTACATCCAGAGGGACCTCAGTTCACCAGAAACTAAAGGCTTTTCCTTTCTGCTCATTGTAGTGATGTGTGGAATAGAATCATGCCTCTGGTACATTTTACAGAGTTGCCTGGTGGCGCAGCGGTAGAATTGCTGCCTTACAACACCAGAGACCAGGGGTTCGATCCCGACTATGGGTGCTGTCTGTTTGGAGTTTGTACGTGACTGCGTGGGATCGCTGGTCGGCGCGGGCTTGGTGGGCCAAAGGGCCTGTTACTGCACTGTATCTCGAAACTAAACTGAACTAGAGCTTCCAGTGAGTTTAAATTTGTTCGTTCATCAACAGGAACCATTGAATGCAGAGACTCTATAGAAAGTGGAACTCAGTCCTTGGACCTGCCTCGTCCTGTGCTGTCTGTTCCATCTTCCCTTCTGCTTAAATGATCTGCTGGACTTTGGTCTGTGCCTTAAGCTCCCTGCCCTTCCAGTCCTGACTCAGTCTGCACCTCGGCTTGTGAAAGGTGCAAATCCCTCTCCCTCGACTCTATCAAAGCAGCTCACGCTGTGGGAACCAGTGTGGTTTTGAGCGACGGTGTCGTGGTCACTTGGGATTTTAGTGATGTGGTTGGTCAGGAGAGCTTAGTCTTCTTTTAGTCCCTCACACTCTCTGACCATCTGTAAGTCCACCCTAATATCCATTAGATATCCACTGGAGTTCAGAAAAATCCGAAGGAATCTGATAGAAACTATTGAATTCTTAACTGGATTGGACAGATGAGGCGTAGGAAGCATGTTTCAGATATTGGGGAATCCAGACCAGGAGATGACAGTCTGGGGTGAAGCTGTGTAGGTGTGAGAGGGGGAGAAATGTCTTCACCCAGACAGTGGTGAACCTGGGCATTCTCTGCCACAGACAGCACTGAAGCCCAATTATTAAATATATAGAAACATAGAAAATAGGTGCAGGAGGAGGCCATCTGGCCCTTCGAGCCAGCACCGCCATTCATTGTAATCATGGCTGATCATCCACAATCAGTAACCGGTGTCTGCCTTCTCCCTATATCCCTTGACTCTGCTAGCCCCTAGAGCTCTATCTAACTATTTTTTAAATTCATCCAGTGAATGAAATGCAAGAATGAGTTGGATACAGTTCTTGGGGTAAAGAGATCAAGGGATATGGAGAGAATGCAGGAAGCGAGTACTGAATATGGATGATCAGCCGTGCTCATATTGAATGTGCTTGCAGGATCGAAGGGCCGAATGGCCTGCTCCTGCAATTATTTTCTATGCTGGATGTGATAAATCAGTCCATTTGCTCAGATTAGATTCGCACCAACCTCTGTCCACACGTACCTGTCTGCTTCTTGATGGATTTCCTCTCCGGCGTTGGCAAACTCTTGTCCTCCACCACACATGTGTACAGAGTCCCATTCTCCCACTCTGCAGCGGGGACCGTCAGTCCGCTGGTGATGGTGTCTGCACCTCCGATCCTCTCTTCACCCAGAGGTGTTACCCCGTCTTCTCTCTTCATTCCATTCACTTGCCAGGTTACCCTGAATCCCTCTAAATCACTGTGAACCACCTTACACAGAATGGTGGCTGTCTTGTTCATCCAGATCTCTTCGAAGGAAGGTTTGCTTAAAGTGACCGAGGGGCGGGTATCTGGACATTCATCTGGGAGAAATCACAATTATCATGTCACCGTTCCCTGATGGAGCAGCTTGTCACTGAAACACCAACATTTCGTGCTCATCTCCACCAAATGATATGGCGGTCCATCAACATCAGAGAGATTTATCTACAGTGGTGAAGGAATGAAGCTTCCTATTGATCCCACAAGGAAACCCTGCCGAACAATGTGAATGGACAGGTTGACCACCAGGGGATCGCCGCACGATGGCTGCCTCGCCAACTGTCTGTCTTCATCTTTTGCATTCTTTGTGTTTTTAGTTTGTTGTAAAATGTATGTTTTAGCTTATCTTTAGTGTTTGTATTTGTGGGGGTGGGGGAAACTATTTTTATCTCTTTCCTCGACTTTTTCCGTGTGGTATCTCCGTCCGCACTGCGGCCTGACATCGTGGAGTTGGCAGCCTCTTGTTTGGGACTTCTAGAGCTGCAAAACCGCAGAGCCTGCGGACTTTAACATCTTGGAGCAGGCGATGCCTTTGCCAGGGGTCGGCCTTTGGTGCTCCAACCTGCGGGAGCTGCGGACTTTAACATCGTGAAGCTCACGGTCCCTGGTTAGGGACCGATTTGGGGAACTCCAAGCCACAGGAGTTTTGACCGTCCCGATGTGGGAGCCTAGACTGCCCCGACGTGGGAGCTCGATCACCGGCTGCGGATGGTTCGACTCCCCCGACCGCGGGAGGGAAGGAGGAACGAAGATAAGACTTTATTGCCTTCCATCACAGGGGGGAATGTGGAGGAGCCGCTGTGGTGGATGTTTATGTCAAACTTTTATGTATTTTGTGTGTCATGTTGCTTTTTCGGTATGACTGTATGGCAAATCAAATTCCTCGTATGATGCAAAACATACTTGGCTAATAAATTACGATTATGATTATGATTATGACATTATTTGACAGTTTTGTGATCACCAAACCTTTAACCAGCTATTTACTGAATCAAATGCAGAAAATACCCTCTGTGGAGAGGCAAATAGAGCTAATGTTCGAGGTCAAAATGTTCAATTCAGTTTAGTTTATTGTCACGTGCACCGAGGTACAGTGTAAAGCTTTTGTTGCGTGCTAACCAGTCAGCGGAAAGTTCTTCAATTTATATTATAAAATGTAAGCACCGGCAATATTTTATTTAGTCACAAGTGGAATGAAGAGGGTCTCGACTTTGTGTCCTTTCATTTAGTCACAACTGTTTAAATGCAGTTTGTATCCATGAGGTGTAACTAAACTCTGCTGCTGCTTTGTCAGAATGTTGTGTGTTGCAGCCGGCCTGCAGAGACTGCTACACATTGCCACGCTGGGGCGGGGAGAGAGCTGCTCTGATGGACATTCTGTCACAGCTGAGGCACTCACTCACATTAAGTACAAAGGCAGAGGGAAAGCCCGTTTGGAAGAAGAGTATCGTGGATCTCCACCATGTCTGGCCTGTCAACTGGCGTGGATTGCCCTCAAGTTACTAAAGCAATGTCAAAGATACAATTATTTCTGTGGCCAGACTCACTTACAAGCCCACAGCAGGACTGCACCATGTTACAGTGTTGCCCATGTGTGGCACAGTTTACAGCACACAGCAAACAATGTGGAGAGTGAGGTGAAACCCAGGAGCCTACCTTGGCTGTTCTTCACGTCCTTCGTGAGGATGGTGTTGGAGGCGTGATGATGCACTGTACAATTGAAGCGTGAGCCTGACTTCCAATCCTCTGTACTCACGGTCAGGAAATACCTGGCACTGAAAGTGCCGCCCTGCTCCAGAGCAGTCGGTGTAGCGCTGGTGTTGATGGAGATCAGGGCGCCGTCTTTCTTCCAAGTGACGTTTATGAGGTCTGGGTAGAATCCAGAGACCACACACTCAAGGGTGACCTTGTGGCTATGCTTGGTCTCTTCGTGTGCTGGAAGCAGCAGTCTGACTTCAGGTTTTTTTGGCTCAACTGGAACAGAGGAAAATAAATGTTAAACTCTCTCATAGAGTCATAAAGTGATACGGTGTTGAAACAGGCCCTTCAGCTCAACTTGCCCACCTCGGCCAACCTGTCCCATCTAAACTAGTCCCACCTGCCCGTGTTTGGTCCATATCCCTCCAAACCTGTCCTATCCATGTACTTGTTTAACTGTTTATAAATGTTAGGATAGTCCCTGCCTCAACTACCTCCTCTGGCAGCTTGTTTCATACATCCAATACCCTTTGTGTGACAATGTTACCCCTCAGATTCCTATAAAATCGTTTCCCCTTCACCTTAAATGTATGTTCTCTGGTACTCAATTCACCTACTCTGGGCAAGAGACACTGTGCATCTCCCCGATCTATTCCTCTCATGATTTTACACACGTCAAAAAGATATTCCCTCATCCTCCTACGCTCCAAGGAATAGAGTCCCAGCCCACTCAACCTCTCCCTATAGCTCAGACCTTGTAGCCCTGGCAACATCCTTGTAAACCCTCTCTGTACCCTCTCTCTCTCATTGCCATTTAATCACTGGTCTGTTTCCCACCTTTGTTATGGTGGGTCCGTGCTGACACTGGTGAGGATGATGGAGATCGTTGGGCGGAGCACACAAACTCCACCCCGCTGGTCCACTCTTCCACACTGGTCCAGAGTTCACTGGTAACTGGGTCTCGCGTGCCTTCACGGCTCGGTGTACGGGTCACAACTCCTTCAGTTCTCTCCTTTCCTCCCACCTTCCAGGTGACATGGACCTGGCTCGAATCAGTACAGATCACTGTACACACCAGTGTAGCGGTCTTGTTGATCCAAATCTCTTTTATGCCAGGGTTTTTAATCAAGACGGACAATTCTGTGGATCAGAAATGGAAAACTTCAGAATTTTAGTTGATACTCATCTGTTACTAATGGAAAGCCAGGGCAGAAATCCAAATAGGTGTCTTATAAAAAAACTTTAAGATTTTTATGTCATCACATAAAAGACTGATCAATGACAGATCAAAGTAGTCACTGGCTAGATTTATTGCACATAGAATTGCAGAAAAACTCGTGTTAAATAGTAGGCTGGGTATTTCGACTGAAAAAACAGATCAAAGGACCCATCAACAGGGATGTGACTCTCTTTCCCAGAACCATGATCTGCTGGTACATTACAGGAGCACAATTTGATATATGCTTTGCTTGGAACCCCTACAGCATCAATTAGTAATACTGAGCAACATGAATGAGAAAAGCAACTTTTCTCCCTGTGGGCCAAGCCTGGGATTCCCTCAGTTTAACAATGTTACATGCTGATATCCCAGTCTTACTCTGACCATGTCCCTCACCATCTCTGAAACCTTCACCACCCACACAACCTTCAGTAAAGGTGGCATTCTTCCAACCCTGGGCACTCATAAGCCTGCACTCCTTTCACCTTTGTATCACTTGCTGTGTCATGTTACACACACTTGCTCACAAGCACCAAAGCTCACTCAGCAGATCTCCCCGTCTCTCCTCCTTGAAATGAAGAGTGACAGTAAATGTGAATCCAGAAGTTGTCGATCTGGTGACATGAGTTCAAATTCCAACCCGTGATCTGGGAATTTAAATTCTATTAATGCATTCTGACGTAAAACGCTTCCGTTGGTGGTGAAGCATGTCGATAGTTCACTGTTGTACTTCACGGAAGGAAATATGTCATCGTATCTGTTCTGGCCACTACACAACTCCACACCGGTAGCAAAATGGCTACAGGCTGATGTCAGTTTTGTGTGACTGTGCTCCAGTGAAGTCTTGGAGGCGTTTCAGTAATTGATAGCAACTATCTGAAATAAATTAGTGGCTGACTATCCAGCAACAGCAGAGCAAATCATAAATCCGTAGAAGTATCAAGGTCCCCTCCTGCTGCAGATTGGGATGAAATTCTGCATTAGATGTACTTTCCCGTTTCACTACAGAATCACTGGGCGAGGAAGAGAATGATTCTTCATCCATTGCCCCTGACCTGCACTGCCACGTGTCTTCTGAAACACCATCATAAGTCTAGTTCCACTCAGCTCACTCTCGTGTGTGCACTGTTTACACACTCGGTCACTTTGGGCCACATGAGGTGTTTGTGCTCTCAAACACTTATTGTGGAGGGTTGATTGCGTTTGTATCAGAATTGAAACTTTCAGTGAGCCTGGGAGTCAAAGCCTTCAGCTGCGTAGAAAGCAGAGGTCATACACACTGTGTCTGTCTGACATTTGTCAGTGTATGATGTTGTCTATTTCACAAACCCTCCTTCTTTAAGCAAAATGGTGAGCAAATTCCTTTCAAAAATAGTTCTGTGCATGATATTCGTCTGGATGACAGTTGTTGCAGTGTCATCAGAAATTTGTAAGCCTAGTTTAACAGTGGACAATGTTCTTGCTTTGTGAATCTTGTTTTAATCTGCAATGTGATATTGTTGAACATGTGGTTTTGCAAGATGGTCAATCCCATCCCATATCAGTGACAGTCTTGTAGTTCCACCATCCCGGTGTGGGGGGAAATCGCTTCATATGAAACCTGACAGAGTATGGTTACTCTCCATGCTGTAAAATATTGGTATCTTCCACAAGAGACATTTTGTATTGCTTATCCTTGGATGATTATAACAAAACCACGTCCATTCCTTGCAACATTCATTGCATTCCCTGAGTTTCTCCCTTGGACTGAGGTCTGTGTTTGGGAGACAATAGACAATAGGTGCAGGAGTAGACCATTTGGCCCTTTGAGCCAGCACTGTCATTAACTGTGATCGTGGCTGATCATCCACGATCAGTACCCCGTTCCTGCCTTCTTCCCATATCTCTTGACTCTGCTATCTTTAAGAGCTCTATCTACTATAACTCTCTCTTGAAAGCATCCAGAGAATCGACCTCCACTGCCTTCTGAAGGAGGTGGTTTAATAAATGGCAATTTGTGCTAACCAGTTTTCATCCAAAGCCAGTGTAGGACAGGAGACCAATTAGAGCCAATAGACAATAGGTGCAGGAGTAGGCCATTCGGCCCTTCGAGCCAGCATCGCCATTCAATGTGATCATGGCTGATCATTCACAATCAGTACCCTGTTCCTACCTTCTACCCATACTTCACTATCTTTAAGAGCTCCATCGAGCTCTCTCTTGAAAGCATCCAGTGAATTGGCCTCCACTGCCTTCTGAGGCAGAGAATTCCACAGATTTACAACTCTCTGACTGAAAAAGTTTTTCCTCATCTACGTTCTCAATGTACCCCTTATTCTTAAACTGTGGCCCCTGGTTCTGGATTCAAGAACCCTGCATCTTGCCTCACCAGTTTGCCTTTATAAAGGATCACCCAATTTTTTACTGAGCCACTTTGACATTTCACACAGTTCACCTTAAACATCTCCTGCCTCGCGGTCTCTGGGTGGTCCTTGCTGAGTGGAGTCAGAGCATGAAGGAATCTAGTCAGTGGCACTGGGATGTGAAGCAGCAATGTCCACAAATGAATGAGTATACAGGCAATGAGTGGAGGGGAGAGGGTGGCAACGTGAATTGGATATTTGTCCTCACTCTGGTACACTTTGATCCCAATGGATACCAGGGGTTGGGTTTGAATCTTATCAATGGGTTGTAATAATAGAATGACAAATTCCATACGCAGCCAATTACTTTATTTGACACTTTCCTCCCCAACAATGATACTGCCCGGTAGAACCATCTGAGAATGTCACATTGAGATTACTCTGGTAGAAGAACTTCGGCATACACTTCGAACAGCTGGGACGTTCTCCACCTGGAAATGGAAGGTTCATGGATTTAAGTGTTAAGAGATTTTCACCTCCCCTCCTGTGTTGAAGAACAGGAGATCCACATATTCCCAGTCTGTGTCCTCAGTATTTATCAGCATGAGTTTATGCCAACCATGATCAACTGCTTCACTTTGTCCAGGATCAGACAACACTTTAAAGAGGGTGGAGATGAGTTCAAAAATAATCCAGGGCACCTACATTTCAATGAAAAAATATTCTACAGAACAGATTCTCCGGAAACAGTGGAAAGGGATGGATTTGGAGAAACAAACACAAAGAAGACAGTGAGAAGGGAAGAGAGATTTTCTCCAGATGTCAGATGGGACCTGTGGTTTATTCACTGCCCCATTTTTCTTACCACTGCACACAAAGGGAACTAGAGGAGTGAGAATAAACACACTGGTGACCTTCCTCTCTCCATGTCCTGCAGAATGAGTTAGAATTACTGGTGGAAGGCATTGGCATAAATTGCAAAAGCAAAATCTGAAAATAATACGTCGCTCAACAGGACTGATCTCAGGGACTGGAATTTGGTTGAAATGTCAGTAAGATTGTTTAATACTGTAAGTAAATTCACAGACACCACTCACCCTCTTGATATCTCATGTTGATCCTTTTCCTGAAGCTGGAAGGTTCGTGGCTCACTTCACAAGTATATTCCTGTTTGTTGGTCCATTCCTCCACAGGCAACCGCAGGTAAGCAACTGTTTGAAATCCACCGTTACTTCTCGGAGTGGACGGGAGAACAATGCCTTCTTGCACAACTCCAGATTTTTCCCAGGAAACTTTAATATTGTCAGGAGAGAATCCAGATATCACGCAGCCCAGGACAGCATTTGTTTGATTGTGGATAACCTCCGGGGATGGAACAAGTGGGATGAGCTGTGGAGGTGTATGAGCTGTAACATATTTAATATCTGTTATTACATGATTCCTTCAGCCACAGTGTAGGACTCCACTCTCCCAGCGTCTGGGACAATAGACAATAGGTGCAAGAGGAGGCCATTCGGCCCTTCGAGCCAGCACCGCCATTCAATGTGATCATGGCTGATCATTCTCAATCAGTACCCCGTTCCTGCCTTCTCCCCATACCCCCTGACTCCGCTATCTTTAAGAGCTCTATCCAGCTCTCTCTTGAATACATTCAGAGAATTGGCCTCCACTTTCTTCTGAGGCAGAGAATTCCACAGATGAACAACTCTCTGACTGTAAAAGTGTTTCCTCATCTCAGTTCTAAATGGCCTACCCTTTATTCTTAAACTGTGGCCCCTTGTTCTGGACTCCTCCAACATTGGGAACATGTTTCCTGCCTCTAACGTGTCCAACCCCTTAATAATCTTATACGTTTCGATAAGATCTCCTCTCATCCTACTAAATTCCAGTGTATGCAAGCCTAGTCGCTCCAGTCTTTCAACATATGACAGTCCCGCCATTCCGGGAATTAACCTAGTAAACCTACGCTGCACGCCCTCAATAGCAAGAATATCCTTCCTCAAATTTGGAGACCAAAACTGCACACAGTACTCCAGGTGCGGTCTCACTAGGGCCCTGTACAACTGCAGAAGGACCTCTTTGCTCCTATACTCAACTCCTCTTGTTATGAAGACCAACATTCCATTGGCTTTCTTCACTACCTGCTGTACCTGCATGCGTCCTTTCAGTGACTGATGCACTAGGACACCCAGATCTCGTTGTACGTCCCCTTTTCCTAACTTGACACCATTCAGATAATACTCTGCCTTCCTATTCTTACCACCAAAGTGGATAACTTCACACTTACCCACATTAAACTGCATCTGCCATGCATCCGCCCACTCACACAACCTGTCCAAGTCACCCTGCAACCTCATAGCATCTTCCTCACAGTTCACACTACCACCCAGCTTTGTATCATCTGCAAACCTTGTCAAGTGCCCCAATAGACAATAGACAATAGACAATAGGTGCAGGAGTGGGTCATTCAGCCCTTCGAGCCAGCACCGCCATTCAATGCGATCATGGCTGATCACTCTCAATCAGTACCCCGTTCCTGCCTTCTCCCCATACCCCCTCACTCCGCTATCCTTAAGAGCTCTATCCAGCTCTCTCTTGAAAGCATCCAACGAACTGGCCTCCACTGCCTTCTGAGGCAGAGAATTCCACACCTTCACCACTCTCTGACTGAAAAAGTTCTTCCTCATCTCCGTTCTAAATGGCCTACCCCTTATTCTTAAACTGTGGCCCCTTGTTCTGGACTCCCCCAACATTGGGAACATGTTATCTGCCTCTAATGTGTCCAATCCCCTAATTATCTTATATGTTTCAATAAGATCCCCCCTCATCCTTCTAAATTCCAGTGTATACAAGCCCAATCGCTACAGCCTTTCAACATACGACAATCCCGACATTCCGGGAATTAACCTAGTGAACCTATGCTGCACGCCCTCCATAGCAAGAATATCCTTCCTCAAATTTGGAGACCAAAACTGCACACAGTACTCCAGGTGCGGTCTCACCAGGGCCCGGTACAACTGTAGAAGGACTTCTTTGCTCCTATACTCAACTCCTCTTGTTACGAAGGCCAACATTCCATTGGCTTTCTTCACTGCCTGCTGTACCTGCATGCTTCCTTTCATTGACTGATGCACTAGGACACCCAGATCTCGTTGAACTCCCCCTACTCCTAACTTGACACCATTCAGATAATAATCTGCCTTTCTATTCTTACTTCCAAAGTGAATAACCTCACACTTATCTACATTAAACTGCATCTGCCATGTATCCGCCCACTCACACAACCTGTCCAAGTCACCCTGCAGCCTTATTGCATCTTCCTCACAATTCACACTACCCCCCAACTTAGTATCATCTGCAAATTTGCTAATGGTACTTTTAATCCCTTCGTCTAAGTCATTAATGTATATCGTAAATAGCTGGGGTCCCAGCACCGAACCTTGCGGTACCCCACTGGTCACTGCCTGCCATTCCGAAAGGGACCCATTTATCCCCACTCTTTGCTTTCTGTCTGTCAACCAATTTTCTATCCATATCAGTACCCTACCCCCAATACCGTGTGCCCTAATTTTGCCCACTAATCTCCTATGTGGGACCTTGTCGAAGGCTTTCTGAAAGTCGAGGTACACCACATCCACTGACTCTCCCTTGTCAATTTTCCTAGTTACATCCTCAAAAAATTCCGGTAGATTTGTCAAGCATGATTTCCCCTTCGTAAATCCATGCTGACTCGGAATGATCCCGTTACTGCTATCCAAATGCTCAGCAATTTCGTCTTTTATAATTGACTCCAGCATCTTCCCCACCACTGATGTCAGACTAACTGGTCTATAAATTACCCGTTTTCTCTCTCCCTCCTTTCTTAAAAAGTGGGATAACATTTGCTATCCTCCAATCCACAGGAACTGATCCTGGATCTATAGAACATTGAAAAATGATCTCCAATGCTTCCACTATTTCTAGAGCCACCTCCTTAAGTACTCTGGGATGCAGACCATCAGGCCCTGGGTATTTATGAGCCTTCAGTCCCATCAGTCTACACAAAACCATTTCCTGCCTAATGTGGATTTCCTTCAGTTCCTCCATCACCCTAGGTTCTCCGGCCCCTAGAACATTTGGGAGATTGTGTGTATCTTCCTCAGTGAAGACAGATCCAAAGTAACGGTTTAACTCGTCTGCCATTTCTTTGTTCCCCATAATAAATTCCCCTGCTTCTGTCTTCAAGGGACCCACATTTGCCTTGACTATTTTTTTCCTCTTCACGTACCTAAAAAAACTTTTGCTATCCTCCTTTATATTATTGGCTAGTTTACCCTCGTACCTCATCTTTTCTCCCCGTATTGCCTTTTTAGTTAACTTTTGTTGCTCTTTAAAAGAGTCCCAATCCTCTGTCTTCCCACTCTTCTTTGCTATGTTATACTTCCTCTCCTTAATTTTTATGCTGCCCCTGACTTCCCTTGTCAGCCACAGGTGTCTCTTACTCCCCTTAGAGTCTTTCCACCTCTTTGGAATAAATTGATCCTGCAACCTCTGCATTATTCCCAGGAATACCTGTCATTGCTGTTCTACCGTCTTCCCTGCTAGGGCCCCCTTCCAGTCAATTTTGGCCAGCTCCCGCCTCATGCCTCTGTAATCCCCTTTGCTATACTGTAATACCGACACTTCCGATTTTCCCTTCTGCCTTTCCATTTGCGGAGTAAAACTTATCATGTTGTGATCACTGCCTCCTAATGGCTCTTTTACCTCTAGTCCCCTTATCAGATCAGGATCATTACACAACACTAAATCCAGAATTGCCTTCTCCCTGGTAGGCTCCAGTACAAGCTGTTCTAAGAATCCATCTCGAAGGCACTCTACAAACTCTCTTTCCTGGGGTCCATTTCCAACCTGATTTTCCCAGTCTACCTGCATGTTGAAATCTCCCATAACCACCGTAGCATTACATTTTTGACACGCCAATTTTATCTCCTGATTCAACTTGCACCCTATGTCGAGGCTACTATTTGGGGGCCTATAGATAACTCCCATTAGGGTCTTTTTACCCTTACAATTTCTCATTTCTATCCATACTGATTCAACATCTCCTGATTCTATGTCACCCCTTGCAAGGGAATGAATATCATTCCTTATCATCAGAGCAACCCCACCCCCTCTGCCCACCTGTCTGTCTTTTCTATACGTTGTGTACCCCTGAATATTCAGTTCCCAGCCCTGGTCCTCTTGTAGCCATGTCTCAGTGATCCCTACAACATCATACTTGCCCATGACTAACTGAGCCTCAAGCTCATCCACTTTATTTTTTATACTACGCACATTTAAGTACAACACTTTAACTTCTGTATTTACCTCCCCTCTCACATCGGTCACAATTGGCCCTGCCCTTAATTTCTTTTCCCCTCTAGAACTTCTGTTCCCATTCTTCCGAGAGTCTTTTGCAATATCTCTTGTATTCCCTTTTACCTCATCTTCATATTCACAATTTGTTAACCCCTCCCCCCCACTACTTAGTTTAAAGCCACAGGTGCCACACTAGCAAACCTGCCTGCCAGAATGTTTGTCCCCCTGCTGTTAAGATGCAACCCGTCCCTTTTGTACAAGTCACCCCTAGCCCAGTACCAGCCCTCCCCACAATGCTGGTGATATGCTGGTGATGTGTTGATATGGTGGATCCCACAGTGAGATGCTGGACAGAGCTGTGATTAGGAGGCTGGGTTTGAACCCAAGCTTCCCCAGCAGTGTGGCCACTCTGCAGTGATAAGAGTGGAGCTGGGTAAGTGGGGCTGGCATACAGACCATCCGTGATCTCAGTGTGTGCTGGAGCAGACACAGGAACAGCACGGCCATCACCGGTTCCAGTGAGCAGGAATAGATGAGACACAATTGTTTCTATTGGCAGGAGGTTTGGGAATTACAACTTTAAGTTGCCTTAACCTCAACTTTGTCTGTAACTCGTTTCCACCCATCTACATACTAAAACTCTCGTTTGCGTGTTTGTTTGTTCCTGAACTACAGCCAAAACAGTACACGATAGCGCAACAATTTTAGGCCCACCTTACTCACCGTCATCCCTTTGGTGCTAATGGAAGAAGTTTCATTGAAATCGGTGTTATATTCTTTAAGTTATTGACATCTTAAAGTTTAAATTTATATCCTAGGGAGGGAGGGAGGAGGGATGTGTGGAGGGGGGAGGGAGGGATGTGTGGAGGGGGGAGGGAGGGAGGGAGGGAGAGGGAAGGAGCTGGGGAAGGGGAGTGGAGGGAGGGGTGTTTGAGGGGAGTGGGGGAGGAGGGGAGGGAGAGGGGAGGGGCTGGGGAAGGGGGATGGAGGGAGGGGTTGTTTGAGGGGGGAGTGGTGGGGGAGGGGAGGGGCTGGGGAAGGGGAGTGGAGGGAGGGGGAGGGGAGAGGGGTATGGGGAGGAGGGGAGGGAGAGGGGAGGGGCTGGGGAAGGGGAGTGGAGGGGGTGTTTGAGGGGGGAGTGGTGGGGGAGGGGAGGGGCTGGGGAAGGGGAGTGGAGGGAGGGAGGTGTTTGAGGGGAGTGGGGGAGGAGGGGAGGGAGAGGGGAGGGGCTGGGGAAGGGGGATGGAGGGAGGGGGTGTTTGAGGGGGGAGTGGTGGGGGAGGGGAGGGGCTGGGGAAGGGGAGTGGAGGGAGGGGGAGGGGAGAGGGGTATGGGGAGGGGGGAGGAGTGGAGGGGTGAGAGGAGAGGGGGGGGGGGGTGAGGGCGGAGAGGGTGCTGCACCAATGCAGGAGAGACTTGCGCCCAACGGGTCCACTTGGTCTAGTAGTTCTACATCTCTCCATATCACCATCTGTATCTCTCTTTTCCCTTTCACCTTCGCTTTAAACCAGTATCTGCAGTTCCTTCCTACACAAGTTTAAGTTAAGTGGCGAAAGGAGGTCAGATGGACAAGAGTAACTTACTTTGTTATGACAGTAATGATCTGATCAGAACTGGAAGGCAGTGGTTAAAAGAGAGAGTGGATGCAGATTCATGTCATTTCCACAAGGAGACTGGATTTCACTTGGTGAGGGGTCGGCTGCAGGGTCGAGGGGAAAGTGCAGGAAGAGTGAGGATGGTTTAAATCTCCATACTGTGCATGGGCACAATAGGTGTGGCTCTGTGTACAGCAGCTGGTCTGGAGGGAAGTGTTTGGGTGGTAAAGAGCTGCAGGAATTAGACAAAGCAGTGGATAGAATGTTGGCAGATCAAGGCAGATCAAGAGCAGATGCTTCCTCCGTGCACCCCCCCCCCCCCTCCCCAACATATAAATTCTGTCTTTTTCCTTGAGCAGCAGCACTCTGGCTGAGAGGAGGAGAATGAATGAGCAAAATAATTAATTAGCTTCCTCCTGCATTGTCCCGCCCCCCTGACATCAGTCTGAAGAAGGGTCTTGACCCGAAACGCCACCCATTCCTTCTCTCCCGAAATGCTGCCCGACCTGCTGAGTTACTCCAGCATTTTGTGAATAACTCGAATTGTTCGACAAAGGCTTCCACTTCAGTCTTATCATCAGCTTTAAATAGACAACAAAATCTCATACTAACTTTCAGGCTTCTGGATCGTCGCTGTCACCGGCTTGTCTCCTGCCTTGCAGATGTAGACGTTATTACTGTTCCAATTTGCCGCAGGGACTCGCAGCAAGCTGCTCATTGTGTACTTGCTGTTTTGTCCCAACACTGGTGGGTACTTTGTGATTCCAGTGGTGATGTCCCCACTGCTGGTGGACCATGTCTGACTGATGATCTCAGGCTGGTAGTCCTTGACCAGACAGAGGAGGCTGATCTCTTGGTCAGATTCTGTGTTGCAGGAAGTGGTGATGTGGACTGAAGGCAAGGTCTTAACCTCTGAAATGTAAATAAATGAACAGTTGGTTCTGTATTAAATGGATTATTACCAGCGCGTGCAACAGGTTCATGCAGCTTCCTGAGTAAATGCAGGTGATTCAGGCCGAGAGAAGGTCGGGCAGAGCAGAGAAATGGTTCCTTTCCAATCCCTTCACACCGTGCATGACCAAGCAGTGAAATGCTGATCACGCACCGGCCACTGGGGAGGCAGCTTCTGCCAAACAGAGGGATACAGATCCCAGAACGCGTTGTCACAGGTGAATAGGTTGGTAAAAAAAGGTCTTCATGAGTCAGGGGTATTTATTCACAAAATGCTGGAGTAACTCAGCAGGTCGGGCAGCATCTCGGGAGAGAACGAATGGGTGACGTCTCCCTTCTCTCCCGAGATGCTGCCCGACCTGCTGAGTTACTCCAGCATTTTGTCAATAAATACCTTCGATTTGTACCAGCATCTGCAGTTATTTTCTTATACTTCATGAGTCAGGGAATTGATATATAGTAACCCCTCGTTTTAATGGACCCCTTTATAGCAGATTTTAGATAGAGCGGATGCATCTGCCGAAACAACCCTGCCATGCATGGCTCCTGACCGCTTAGAGCCCCGGCTTCCAACTCCACCCCCAATCGCAAGTAAGCCCTTCGTCATCCACCGTATTGTCCGCTTGATGCAGCTGTTATTGTTGTCCACTCAAACATAGAAACATAGAAAATAGGTGCAGGAGTAGGCCATTCGGCCCTTCGAGCCTGCACCGCCATTCAATATGATCATGGCTGATCATTCAGCTCAGTAGCCTGTACCTGCCTTCTCTCCATACCCCCTGATCCCTTTAGCAAAAAGGGCCACATGTAACTCCCTCTTAAATATAGCCAATGAACTGGCCTCAACTACCTTCTGTGGCAGAGAATTCCACAGACTCACCACTCTGTGTGAAGAAATGTTTTCTCCCTGCTCGACTGCCGTCTCCTCCTCCTCCTCCTCCTCCTCCCCTCGCTCTGTCCATTCGGCCTCATCCCCCCCCCTGCATCTCCTCCCCACGCTCTGTCCATTCGGCCTCATCCCCCTCCCCCCGCCATCTCCTCCCCACGCTCTGTCCATTTGACCTCATCCCCCTCCCCCCTCCATCTCCTCCCCTCACTCTGTCTACTCGGCCTCCTCCCCCCTCCCCCCTCCCCTCGCTCTGTCCACGGCTTCCACCTCTCCCCTCCCCCCTCCATCTCCTCCCCTCCCTATGTCCACTCGCCTCTTCCCCCCTCCAGCGCCGTCTCCTCCTCCTTCTCGCTGGAGTCACCAACATACTGCACCTTGGAAGCAGCAGCTGGTGAGAGGAGAGGGTGTCCCATGGTGACCATGCACCCTGTCAGTGACAGCGGCCTGAAGATAGCACTGCTGCCCAGAGGCTACAACATGAGCCACAACCACAGCCGTGTCACCGGACCGTGCGGTGGATGAAGAAGGGCGGGCTGGTGCGGAGCAGAGGCATTGGCGCCTGGTTTTAAGGTGAAATGACACATAGTGCTTGAGTAACCCAGCAGACTGAATCAGTCCCCACCTCACCTATCGATGTTCTCCAGAGATGCTCCCTGACCTGTTGAGTTACTCCAGCACTTTGTGTCTTTTTGTGCATTAATTAGCATCTGCATTCTTTGTTTCAACTGCAAACATGAATAATACCTTACTCGTATAAAGCAGACATTCGGCAATAACGGACGATATCCCCCCACACCATGGTCCGTTAAAATGAGGGTTTACTGTTCTGAAGTTGGATGTTATACTGGAGAGTTATAAGAAATTGGTGAGGCTGAATTTGGAGTACAATGTTCAGTTTTCATCAAGCTAGGAAATATATCATTAGGCTAGAAGAGTGCTGAGAAGATTTACAAGAATGTTGCCAGGACTCGAGGGCCTGAGCTAGAGGGAAAAGTAGGGCAGGCTAGGACTTTCCTCCATTCCACCTCTCGGAGGCTGAAGAGTGATCCTATAAAGGTGTATAACATCATGAGGGGAATAGATAGGGTGAATGCACAGTTTTATACACAGGATAGGGGAATCAACACAGGATAGGAGAACCAGAGGACAGGACATAGGTGTAAGATGAGAGGAGCAAGATTTAATAGGAACTTTCTCACACGCAGGGTGTGTGGACAAGCTGTCAGAGGAAACAGTTGAGGCAGGGATGATAACAGCATTTGAAAGACACTTGGACAGATACATGGATAGGAAAGGATTAGAGAACATGAGGTAAACATGGGCAAGTGGGACTAGCATACATGGGGCATCAGGCTGCCTTGCACGAGCTGAGCTGAAGGGCCTGTTTCCGTGCTGTATGACTCTATGTCTCTGAGTTATTAATGGGCTGGGAAATGCTTTGAGATTGCCTGGGGTTGTGGAAACCTTCAACAAAATTATAAAACCATCAAATAAAAGTGGAAATAGCGTGGTTGTCAGAAATTGTACTGAAAGAGTTTGATGAAAGATCACTGATGTGAAAGGGTGACTGCTTCTCTCCCCACAGATGCTGCCTGAGCTGCCGAGTGTTTCGTGCAGGAGGCTCAATAATGTCAGACGGCGAGATTTGCAGCTCAGTGTTTTCCATCCCAGGACCAGCAGGTGGTGAGTGCAGTTTAATTTGGATCAATGTTCCTAATGTGGTCAGGAGGCGGGTCAGGGACTGGAAAACACATCATACTGGCAGCAGGATGCTGGGGTTGAGGAGCTGAGTGGACCAGCAGAGTGCTGGGGTGAGGAGGGGCAGGGGATGGGTGGGGAGCAGGGTGCTGGGGTGAGGAGGGGCAGGGGCTGGGTGGGGCAGCAGGGTGCTGGGGTGAGGGGTGGGTGGAGCAGCAGGGTGCTGGGGTGAGGAGGGGCAGGGGATGGGTGGGGCAGCAGGGTGCTGGGGTGAGGAGGTGGGTGGAGCAGCAGGGTGCTGGGGTGAGGAGGGGCAGGGGATGGGTGGAGCAGCAGGGTGCTGTGGTGAGGGGGTGGGTGGGGCAGCAGGGTGCTGTGGTGAGGGGGTGGGTGGGGCAGCAGGGTGCTGTGGTGAGGGGGTGGGTGGAGCAGCAGGGTGCTGGGGTGAGGAGGTGAGTGGAGCAGCAGGGTGCTGGGGTGAGGAGGTGGGTGGAGCAGCAGGGTGCTGTGGTGAGGGGTGGGTGGGGCAGCAGGGTGCTGGGGTGAGGGGTGGATGGAGCAGCAGGGTGCTGGGGTGAGGAGGGGCAGTAAAGTCAGAGTAAACTGCCCATCTGGGTTGCCATTCTGGGTGCATTTAGTGCCAATCACGTTGCTGGGACAGGGGTCAGATATAGGCTTGACTGGGCAAACACAACAGATCTCCGCTGAGGTACAGCAGAGAAGCTGAGAGCTCATCATTACTGTGGATTAGTGCACAAAATCCAGGTTACTAATGGAAAAAAATCTGACACAGGTCCAATCTGTCCCAGTTTATTAACAGAGTGTAAATTCCACAGTTGTGGTGGAATTAAACTCAGGTCTATGGATTGTTCATCCATCCCTCTGGATTACTCGAGTGCTTTGGCCCATTGCCCAGTTCCCCAGCTCCTTCCCTCCCATTGCAGCCTGATGCCCGTCCATTGGATCACTGTACCTGTGGTGTCTCGGACAACATTTCCCCCTCACCAGCGGTTTGCCGATTCTGCTATGTGCAGAGTGAATCCACAGTCCCTCCTTTACAACAGGGCTCTACAGTGAACGTGCTTCACTGCCTGTGAAGGGCTCGGAGACACCATGAAACGTGCTCTGAATGACCACTGAGATTCACTGAGACACCAGCAGCCTTGGTTAATGGAGCAAAGCACTTGTTGGACAAACCCAGTCGGCTGACGGAGGAGGGCAGGAAATTAGAGCCGTTCCTCCGTCTGTGAACTGAGAAAAAGCAGTTCTTTAGTGCAGCAAAACTCATGTCAAAAACACCAAGCAACTTGACATAGAATCTAAACTACGGGCAGCAGTGAATTCACAATGTAGAATAAAAGGTATTGACTTACAAAGGATCTCTAAATGTTGTAATTTAATACAAAATGCAAAGAAAACCTGGTGGACTAAAACCGACATCTAGAACCAAGTACAACATTCTCTCATGTTCAAATCAGTCATTATTGCGAACCTTCGTTTTTTAACCAAACAGCATTAATTTTTTTTACAATCTTAAGAGCCTTCTGTGTTCTGAAACATTTACACAAGGAGTGTTTGACAGAGCAATGTAGAGGGAACTTCACTGTGTGTCAAACACTCAGTCCGTGCACTGGGAGTATGTAACAGTGAAGGAACTTCACTCAGTGTCTATCCGTACCCAGGTTGTGTGAGGGGACAGGTTGGAGGGAGCCTCACTAATTGTCTATCTTGTGCTGTACCTTCCCTGGGAGTGTTGGGACACGACAGAAGGAACTTTGTATCTAATCTGTAGCTGACAGCACAGTGACACGGGGAGATTTATTCTGCATTTGACTCGTGCTCTGTCCGCCCTGGATGTGTTTGATGGGATCTCTTTGACGGAGCATGTACTGGATTTACTAAATAAATGATAGTTCCATTGAATCTCAGAGCACAGAACGGGGCCATTCATCTGATTGAGCCCATGCTTGTCCTTTAGCTGAGTTGGACAAATGATAGGGCGATATTTGTGGGAGATTTCAACTTCCCTCATATTGACTGGGTATCCCACAATATTAAGTGCTTGGATGAGATGGAATTTGTTAACTGCATCTCACAAAGGTCCTGTAATCAACTCAAAGAAGGATCTGCTAGAACCGCTAGAGAGAATACAACACTAAACCTCCTCTTCAGATACGAGGAAAGGGAATGAAATGTCAGTGTGGAAGCATTTTTGGATCAGTGACCATAGTTCTTCTAGTTTTAAACACATAAAGCTGGAGTTACTCTACGGGTCAAACAGGATCTCTGGAGAAAAGGAATAGGTGATGTTTCAGGTCGAGACCCTTCTTCAGACTGAGAGTCCTTTCCCCTGACTCTCAATCTGAAGAAGAGTCTCGACCCTAAACGTCACCTATTCCTTTTCTCCAGAGGTGCTGTTTGACCCGCTGAGTTATTCCTGCTTTTTGGATCTATCTTCAGTTCAAACCAGCATCTGCAGTTCCTTCCTACACCTGTACTAGTTTTAAAGTAGTTATCGAGAAGCATGAAACTGGACCACAAATTAAGATCCTAACTGAGTTAAGGCTGATTTTGGAAACATTGGGCAGGATCTTGCAGTTTGTTTGGGAGAGTCTGTTAATGGTTAGGGGATGGCTGACATGTGGGAGGCTTTCATAAGTGGGATAGTCAGAGTGCAGGGGCAGCATATTCCTGTTAGGGTGAAGCCCAAGTCTGGTACGCTTAGGGAATCCTGGTTTTTGAATGATGTTAAGGCTCTGGTCAGAGATAAGCTGGAGGCGTGCGTCAGATTATGGCTGTCGGGCTCAAGCGAATGCCTCGGTGAGTATAAGGAGTGTAGGAACACACTTAAGAATGCACTTGGGCAATAAAGAGGACCTGAAATGGTTCTGACAGGCAAGGTAAATAAAAATCCTAAGAGAGACTCGATAGTCAAATAAAGATAAAGTGATTGGGGAAAGAATAGGTCCCCTTAAAATTCAGATCAGCAAGGCCATCTTTGTGTAGATACAAGAGATGGGGCAGATATTAAATGAATATTTTCCATCCACATTAACTGAGGAGAAGATCATGGAAGCTAATGAGTTGAATCATAGGAGCTGTGATGTCTTAGATCATATACAATTGACCAAAGAGGAACTATTGGCAGCTTTTAAGTGCGTTAAGGTGGATAAATCCCCAGTGCTTTAAAACTGCATCCTCTGATCTTGTGGGAAGCTCGGGAAAATAATTTACTTTCCTTCAGAGGTATTTACATCATCTTTCACTGCAGATTAATCTCCAAAAGACTGGAGGGTGGCTGATACTGTTGCGCTATTTAAGAAGGACATTAGGGCCAAGGCAGGAATCTACATCAGTCAGCCTGACTTCATTGGTGGGAATGTCCCGAAGGACAGGAACTACCAGTGTTTGGATAGGCACGGAATGATTAGGGATTTTAAGAAGATCTAGATCACTTGGGAGGGTGGGCCAAGGATTTGGGAAGGTTTGTGTTTGGGAAATTGTGCCTTATGAACCTGATAGGGTTCAACAAGGTCTGGCATGGTGGGCTGGTCTGGAAGGTTAGATCACATGGAACCCAACATGAGCTAGCCAAATACATTCAAAATTAGCTTGGAGGAAGAGCCAAGGGGTAGTTGTGAAGTATTGCTTTTCTGATCGGAGGCCTGTGACAAGTGGATTGCTGCAGGGGTCACTGCTGAGGCCACTGTTGTTTGTTATCTACATTAAATTTAGAAGGATGAGAGGGGAACTTATAAAATTATAAAAGGACTGGACAAGCTAGATGTAGGAAATTTTTTCCCAATGTTGGGGGAGTCCAGAACCAGGGGCCACAGTCTAAGAATAAAGGGGAGGCCATTTAAAACTGAGATGAAAAAACACTTTTTCACCCAGAGAGTTGTGAATTTGTGGAATTCTGAAGGCAGTGAAGGCCAATTCACCGGATGAATTTAAAAGAGAGTTAGATAGAGCTGCTCTAGAGGGTAACGGAATCAAGGGATATGGGGAGAAGGTAGGCACGGTTTACTGATTGTGGATGATCAACCATGATCACAACGAATGGTGGTGCTGGCTCGAAGGGCCAAATGGCCTCCTCCTGCACATATTTTCTATGTTGCTATGTTTAACAGTTTGCCATGCAATATACTGAACATTGATGGTAAGTTTGCAGATGACACCAAAATCAGTGAGGTTTACATGAAGATCTAGATCAGTTGGGAAGGCGAGCCAAGGTATGCCAAATGGAATTTAACTCTGACAAGTGAGGGGTGTTGAACTTTGGTATATCAAACCAGGGCTGGACTTACACAGTAAATGGCAGAGCCTGGAGAGTGTTGTTGAACAGACAGATTGGGGAATACAGGGGCATGGTTCGCTGAAAGTGGTGAGTTAGGTGGACTGGGAGGTGAGGTGGCTTTTGGCAGACTGCCTTCAATGGGAAGGGTACTGAGAGTAAACGTTGGGACATCATGATGCAGCAGAACAAGTCATTGGGAGGATAAGGTGGGATGTTTTTCTTTGGAGCGAAGGAGACTAGGCGGCAACCTTATTGAGGTGAACAAGATCATGAGGTGCATGGATAAGGTGCACGCTCAAATGTATTTTTTCCCCAGGATAGATGGTTCTAAAACAGGGGGGCAAAGGCGTAAGGTGAGTAGGGAGAGATTTAAAAGGGGACTTCAGGGGCATTTTATTCACATTGGATAGGCAGTATCTGGAATGAGTTGCCAGAGGAAACTGTAAAAGCAGATAGAATTATGATTATCCAGTAAATGGATCAAAAGGCTTCAGAAGGATATGTGCCCGATGGGACTAACCCAGAAAGCCAGCTTGGTCGGCAGGCACAAGATGGACTGAAGGCAGAAGATGGTTAGACTCAGAGAAAGTGCAGCCTGTGGGGCAGTTCAACATGGTGGGAAATGTACTGTTGTTGGGTATATTCTAACTCTGGACAAACCCGCCTGTCTCCAGGAAATCCGTGCAATTGTTCCAAATATCTCACCGAGTTCAGGTCAATTACAGAATTCGCAAAGACCGTCAATTAATAAAATACAACTGTGTAAAATGGAATTGAGGAAATGGTCTTACCTGAAGTCACTGTCAGCGAGGTTCCTGCACCCCAGTACTCAAGATAGTCACACTGCTCCATCTTCCCACTCAGCCAGTACAGTAACTCCACTCACCCTCCACATCCAATAATTCCAGCAAAGTGTCAACGTGAAACCTGCCCGGACCAGGAGCAGCCGCTTCCTGCATTTCCATCCCAATATCCGTCCTTGTCTCAACCTCACGTGTGAATAAAAGAGGCATTTTTGCCGACTGCTGCCACCGGCTCTGGCCGTCCCTCAGAAACACAATCGCCTCCTTTCGAGCTTTTAACCGGGCAGTAATGGACATTTCCCCCCAGCAGTGCGAGTCAGGCTTCAGGGATTTGTCTCCGGGAAGCAGCGATGTACAATCGGTGGAGACAGACTGCGTTGCGGACGTTCATTTGTCGGGGGCAGTTTTTGTTCAGCTCTCCGCCACCGTGGGCCAGTATCACGGTGCTTCACCACCGCTCACAAACCGCACAACCACATCCAGCACGAAATCCAACGGTGCCCAGAGTGGGCAGCGGCTTTATTAAACCCCTCCATCTGTGTCCGTGTGTCCCACACAACAGCGCCCAGTCTCGGCCATTGCAGCCGTGTAGTGGACAGGATATAACCCACCCGGACTGTCACCGTGCCTCTACCCACAGCGGCTCCTCGCTGCTTGTGTTCCCACATCTTCAGTGGAACTTGTCCCCTGTGGCAGATTATGCCCTCGGGATCTGGTTTATATCCACGGGTCCTGGGGAAAGGCGGCGGCGGCAGCGCCCAGAGAGGCTGATTTAAAGCGTTTGGTTGCGGCAGGTTTTTGTATGGAG
>NW_027601995.1:0-56000 GCF_053455715.1 Rhinoraja longicauda | reverse complement strand
GCCGACCACCGGTCACCCCGTGCACGAGCACTATCCTACACACTAGGGGCAGTTTTACACTTTACACAAGCCGGTTAACCTACAAACCTGCACGTCTTTGGGGTGCGGGAGGAAACCAGAGCACCCGGAGAAAACCCACGCCGGTCACAGGGACCACCACCCGTGGTCGGGATCGAACCCGCGAGGCAGCAACTACACCGCTGCGCCACCGTGCCACCGCCACTGAGCCTCTCTTCACATTTCACCCAGATCGCCGGAGAAGAGCTCGCATTTCAAAGCAAGCCAAAGTACTTCACGTTTCACTCCGTCAGCACCATCCCGAGCAGTTTCGCTCCAAAGAGAACTGTAAGAAAATAACTGCAGATGCTGGTACAAAATCGAAGGTATTTATTCACAAAATGATGGAGTAACTCAGCAGGTCAGGCAGCATCTCAGGAGAGAAGGAATGGGTGACGTTTCGGGCCGAGACCCTTCTTCAGACACGTCACCCATTCCTTTCTCTCCTGAGATGCTGCCTGACCTGCTGAGTTACTCCAGCATTTTGTGAATAAATACACTCAAAAGAGAACGATCTGTTAACCTAATTTAATGGAAAACTCCAAACTCTCTTTTCTCACAATTAATTGCAATGCATCAGGGGTTGGTGGGGCAGGAGGCAATATCTCTGGGGCCCAGAGGAATAGAATTATAGAATCAACAGATTGATGGATGACTCAACATATTGGAAACATTTTCAAGAAAGCTGGCCAGTGTCATGCTTGAGTGACTGTGTGCATTTGGTTACAATTTATTGATAATTTTTCAGTGTGCTCCATGCTCTTGGGGTCAAAGCTTCGATTTTAAGGGGATCTGCCATGATTGCTGTTACACATCATCCACATAGTAACGCTTAAAAAACAATTTTCAGCTGCTCCATAACAGAGGCCAATGTAAGTGATTCGCCTGTAATGTAATGTTCTTTGTTATCTCCGAGTGCTCTGGCAACCCCACGAAACATCATTTGCAAACAATAAGCTGCAAATCATTTTGAAGATTTGAGAAATCTGGGCAGAGTTGCTGCCTTACAGCATCACAGACCCGGGTTCCATCGTGTCTACGGGTGCCATCTGTACGGAGTTTGTACCTTCTCCCCGCGACCTGCGTGGGTTTTCCCCGGGATCTCCGGTTTCCTCACACACTCCAAAGACGTGCAGGTATGTAGGCAAATTGGCTTCAGTAAAATTGAAAATTGTTCCCAGTTTGTGGAGGAGAATCGTGTGAGGGGATCGCTGGTCGGCGCGGACTCAGTGGCCCGAAACGTGGCCTGTTTCCGCACTGTATCTCTAAACTGAACTAAAAGAAACAGATAGAGTTTAAATGTTGGTAAAAAAAAACAGCCAACAGTAAATGATGGATTTTCAAAAGCAGTTGTACAGGGCCCTAGTGAGACCGCACCTGGAGTACTGTGTGCAGTTTTGGTCTCCAAATTTGAGGAAGGATATTCTTGCTATTGAGGGCGTGCAGCGTAGGTTTACTAGGTTAATTCCCGGAATGGCGGGACTGTCATATGTTGAAAGACTGGAGCGACTAGGTTTGTATACACTGGAATTTAGAAGGATGAGAGGGGATCTTATCGAAACGTATAAGATTGTTAAGGGGTTGGACATGTTAGAGGCAGGAAACATGTTCCCAATGTTGGGGGATTCCAGAACCAGGGGCCACAGTTTAAGAATAAGGGGTAGGCCATTTAGAACAGAGATGAGGAAAAACTATTTTAGTCAGAGAGTTGTGAATCTCTGGAATTCTCTGCCTCAGAGGGCAGTGGGGGCCAATTCTCTGAATACATTCAAGAGAGAGCTAGATAGAGCTCTTAAGGATAGCGGAGTCAGGGGGTATGGGGAGAAAGCAGGAACGGGGTACTGATTGAGAATGATCAGCCATGATCTCATTGAATGGCGGTGCTGGCTCGAAGGGCCGAATGGCCTACTCCTGCACCTATTGTCTATTGTCTATTGGATCAAACTGTAAGGATGCAGAATCAAATAACTGCAGATGCTGGTTAATGCACAAAAGAACACAGAGTGCTGGAGTAACTCAGCGGGTCAGGCAGCATCTCTGGGGAGCATGGATAGGTGATGTTTCCGGTCAAGATCCTTCTCTGAAGAAGGTCTGACTGAGTCTGAAGAAGGGTCTCGACCCGAAATGTCACCTATCCATGTTCTCCAGAGATGTTGCCTGACCCGTTGAGTTACTACTACTACTAATAATAATAATAATAATAATAATAATAATAATAATAATAATAATAATAATAATAATAATAATAATAATAATAATAATAATAATAATAATAATAATAATAATAATAATAATAATAATAATAATAATAATAATAATAATAATAATAATCCCTTATTCATCCCACAACGGAGACATTTGCAGGGTTACAGCAGCAAAGTGGATAGCAAAAATAGATAAGCATTCATTATAAATAAAATAAAGATAATTATCTTTATTTATTGGTCTGCTGGGAGCAGTGCTGGTTGTGCAGTCTGATGGCAGCAGGAAGGAAGGACCTTTGATTTCTCTCCACCACACACTCAGTTGAGTTTAACTCAGCATCACAACCGACATGGAGATTTGTGGGCCAAAGGGCCTGTTCCTGTGCTGTATACCTTCTATGAAATATAAACAAAATGTCTCCTGATGATTCCAAATGCATCTTTTGTCACTACAAACTTATTTTGTTCTTGTATTTGAAATTCGTCAGTGATTTGCAGGTGCAGTTTCGAGTGGATAAGGTAATTTCTCCTTAATCTCTAGTAAACTACTTTTTCATAAACTGGCAGTGAAGTTGTCAATGAGAAATGGAATTACAATCTGAATAAAAGATTTTCTGTATGCTTCAGAAAACAGGAATAAAACTGCACCCTTCACAAAACAACAATTGCACAACCACAATTTAATAGTTAACAGTAACAGTAAAAAAAAACACAGTAAATGATGTCATTTGCCCTTATCTTTATTTTTATTTATAATGAATGATTTCTTGCTATCCACTTTGCTGCTGTAACACTGCAAATTTCCCTGGTGTGGGACAAATAAAGGAATATATTATATTATTATTATTATTATTAAAGTGAAAGTGAAATAAAAAGAAAAATGTCTTCACCTTTTAGACTTTAGCGATACAGCGAGGAAACAGGCCCTTCGGCCCATCGAGTCCGTACCAACCAGCAATCGTACACTAGCACTATTCTACATACTAGGGAAAATTTACCATTTTTTTAAACAGAGGCCAATCACCCTACAAACCTATACGTCTTTGGAGTATGAGAGGAAACCGGAGCACCTGGAGAAAACAGGGAGAACGGACAGCACCCGTAGTTGGGATTGAACAGGGGTCTCTGGCGCTGTAAGGCAGCAACTCTACCGCTGCCCCCCAAAGCTCCAGGGTGAAAAAGTATGAGCGCACACAGTGTTTTTATTTGGTTCTGATGAGATGAAATACATTAAGGGAGAATATGAAATTATGGACGAAATTTGATTTTTCTTCTCTTCCAATTTTAAAATTGCATCGTTTCTTATTTCCACTGAAAACAAACCGGAAACTTTCTTCTGATTTTTGGATTACAACTTCTCAGCCAGAAAAATCACAAGGTGTAGCAGACTGAAGAGCGAGTTCAGCACAGGAAGCAGGGTGGAGAATTAAAATGGGTGGAGGGAGGGTGACTGGGAATGTTGCCATGCTCATTGTTTAGGTGCCGGAGCTGTCACTGGTGCTGGAGCCGCCACTGTTAAATTACCCGCTGGTTAAAATTCCCCGCTGTTTATTTTGGCGTTTTTTTACACAGGTGCCGGAGCGGTGCTCCAGTGATCTCCGGCAGAGCTGCGCCCCTGGTGACTGGGAGCTCAGTGTCAGCCCTGCGGACTTTCCGCAGTGCCTGCAGATGCTTAAATTGGACCACTTCTCCAGCAGAAAGGAGACCACATTGTCAACATGAATTGCCGCAACCAAATCTGATTCCTTTCTCTTTTTGCATAACCTGTTGTACTCATGCATGGTTTGATTTGCTATCATGTATTTATTCACAAAATGCTGGAGTAACTCAGCAGGTCAGGCAGCATCTCAGGAGAGAAGGAATGGGTGACGTTTCGGGTCGAAACCCTTCTTCAGACTGATGTCAGGGGGGCGGGCAAAGGAGGGACATAGGTGGAGACAGGAAGATAGAGGGAGATCTGGGAAGGGGGAGGGGAAGAGAGGGACAGAGGAACTATCTAAAGTTTGAGAAGTCGATGTTCATACCATGACTAACCTGGATAGCACTCAAAGTTTTTCACTGTAACTTGTCACATCAACCCGAAACGTCACCTATTTATTTTTCCAGAGATGCTGCCTGACCCACTGAGTTACTCCAGCATTTAATTTTTTTTTTAGTTTGGTTTAGTTTAGAGATACAGCGTAGAAACAGGCCCTTCGGCCCACCGAGTCCGCAAAGTGCAGTGATCCCGTCACATTAACACTATCCTACACACACCAGGGACAATTTTACACATACCAAGCCAATTAACCTACAAACCTGTACGTCTTTGGAGTGTGGGAGGAAACCAAAGATCTCGGAGGAAAACCCACGCAGGTCACGGGGAGAACGTACAAACTCTGTACAGACAGCACCCGTAGTCGGGATCAAAACCGGGTCTCCGGCGCTGCAAGGCAGCAACTCTCCCGCTGTGCCACCATGGCCGGCCATTTTGTCTATCTCACATCGAAACATAGAAACATAGAAAATAGGTGCAGGAGTAGGCCATTTAGCCCTTCCAGCCAGCACCGCCATTCATTGTGATCATGGCTGAACATCCACAATCTAATAGTCAGATCGTTCAAAGGCATCACTTTGACACAGATATATTTGATGATGGTCTGAACTTGGCTCATTTGTTCCGGGTAAAAATCCATCAGGTTCTTGGGTAATGAATTGCACAAGAAGCTACTAATATTAAGGCACACAACAAGTCAGTCTATAGTTTGGGTCCAATCCCATGTTCCACGTTTACTCGGTGAATTACCAATCCTATTCATAGAGTGGTGAGCCACTATTTTCTATCAGCATATTATTTCTTGTCCTCATTACACAGATTGTAATTATAAGCTTAGCTGTCCCAAGCTGTTAAAGTATATTACTCGCACGAAAACAGGCAAAAATTTCGCAAAGGACTTATTTTTTAAAACAAATTTAAGCCAACTTAAAAAAGATAATTTTTACGGCCTTCGCCACCGTGAAATAAATCGCATGTACATATCGCAACTACACAATAATTTAGTTTTATGCTTGTAAACTAAATTCTACACGTTTGTAGTTTAAATGACACACTCTCCACTTGGTGCTTTTGTTAGTATGTGTGACGTCTGCATTTTTTTTCGAAGGTCTCATGCAAATTTGCCATTTCACATAAGTGAAGCCACCACCATTTTCAATGCTATTTTACAGATTGATCAATAAGATGTGGATCAAGCCTTCTCACCCAACATATTATTCCCCCTACCCCCCCCAAAAAAACAGCGCAGGTATCTCCTTAGCCATGCTCCCTCTACTGGGCACGCAAAGAAATTCAAGTAAAGGAATCAAATGGATCAACTGGTGTTTGCTACTGACTCTCAGATAAGCAATGAAGAAGGGTCTCGACCCGAAACGTCACCTATTCTTTTTCTCCAGAGATGCTGTCTGACGTGTTGAGTTACTCCAGCTTTTTGTGCCTATCTTCGGTTTAAACCAGCATCTGCAGTTCCTCCCTCAGCAATGCAAGACTTCACTGAGATCAGATTATAAGGTCACAAGTGATGGGAGTAGAATTAGGCCATTTGGCCCATCCAGTCTACTCCGCCATTCAATTATGGCTGGTCTATTTCTCCTTTCAAACCCCATTCTCCTGCCTTCCCCCCCATAACCTCTGACCTGTACCAGTCAAGAATCAGTCAGTTATATAGAGCTCTAGGGGCTTGTGGAATCAAGGGATATGGGGAGAAGGCAGGCACGGGTTGCTGATTGTGGATGATCAGCCATGATCATAATGAATGGCTCAAAGGGCCAAATGGCCTCCTCCTGCACATAATTTCTGTGTAACCCAATTCTCCTCATAATCTCTGACACTCGTACCAATCAAGAATCTAACTATTTCTGCCTTAAATATATCCACTGTCGGCCTCCACAGCTTACTGTGGCAAAGTATTCCACAGATTCACCACCCTCTGAGTAAAGAAATATCTCCTCATCTCCTTCCTAAAAGAACGTCCTTTTAATTCTGAGGCTGTGACCTCTAGTCCTAGACTCTCCCACTCTGGTGGAAATATGGTGCATTTGTCAATTTTCCTCATGCTGTTTTTGAAAGAGAGTTCTTTTGACAGGATATGAAAAGTTAATTTTGCGCAGTGCAATCTTAAAAGTGTCAACTGCAGGCATCACGGTCCTTCCGAAAGCATGGCAACATGTGGATTGACAGATCCAGCTAAATTTAATCAAAAGTTCTGGCGCATCTCACGTTCAACGGCCGTGAAACCCGAGCTATGAATGACGACTTTTCAAATCTTTTTAGATCGAACATGAAAAGTTAATAACTTTGTGATAGATTATCCCGGCTTGACGCTGATTTCGACCAGTGTACGTTTTCTAATTCTTGATTAAGTTTTGTCCTCAGTTCAGTGGCATCGAACAAAGAACGCATCTGTTTCTCTGCTGACAACTTGACCACAACTTTATAAACAGGTCGAAGAGCGGCAGATTATTCGACCAAGTTTCACCCGACTCAGCAAATGCAATTAAACCATACACGTTGACACCGACATGTGGAGAATTTTAACGGGTCGGTCACGAAAAAGGCTGTATTTAAACATCTGTAATTATACATTAAAAGTGGTCTGAAACGGAACGACAGTATCATTATTAGAAACGTCACTTGTCGTTGTGCCATGTCGAAACCCAAGACCTCTGACTAGAGTAAACAGTTTTAATAACCGTGAATTAGATCGTGCAGGTTTAAAGCAAAATTATTGCGTGCTAATTGAGCACTGTGATCAGAAACTTTCTGTCTTCAAAACCCAAGCATTGCAGCATGTATGGGGATACTGAAATCAGTAACAGCGCAGATAAACACAAAACGCTGGATTAACTCAGCGGGAGAGGCAGCATCTCTGGAGAGAGCGAACGAGTGACGTTTCGGGACGAGATTCTTCTTCGGTCTGGAGAAGGGTCTCGACCCGAAATGTCGCCCGTTCATTCTCTCCAGAGATGCTGCCTCTCCCGCTGAGTTACTCCAGCATTTTGTGTCTATCTTGGGTGTAAACCAGCATCTGCAGTTCCTTCCTACACGCTCAGCGACGGCACATCTATTAACGATTCGGGTCTTTCGGAAGTTCCCAATGTTGTGTTTGTGTGGAGATCTTGAGGGTTGAATATTGTGGATGTCATGTACCGAAGGAACACGTCAGTCCTGCAGTTACGAATGCAATGCATTGTTTCTGCAGCGGCAACTTTGCTGCACTGATACCTTCCAGTATCTAACAGCCAGCATCAAGAGAGAGCTAGATAGAGCTCTTAAGGATAGCGGAGTCAGGGGGTATAGGGAGAAGGCAGGAACGGGGTACTGATTGAGAATGATCAGCCATGATCACATTGAATGGTGGTGCTGGCTCGAAGGGCCGAATGGCCTACTCCTGCACCTATTGTCTATTGTCTATTGTCTATTTACGGGGTCAGCCTCATTCACATCTGATTTTGTGTCTCGTGAAGTTTGCCACTGTGATTTTTGATGCCAGACTCTGTCTCAGTCGAGTGTTTTACAAGAGATCTCCTGTGTGATTCCTATGCCAGTTCAAATATATGCCTTCAAATGAAGGGATTCCTGGCAGCACCATCTAAAGCAATAAGCAGCACACACAAAATAATCTCCAAATCACTCATGGATGAGTTTCAGTTTCGGAGAAGTTGATTTTTCTTTTCCATTAAATGAGCTGCAACATTAACTCAGAAAAAGGAGATCATAGTATTTAGAATAGGAAGGAACCTCAGAAACTGGTTTAAACCGAAGACTGACACAAAAAGCTGGAGCAACTCAGCAGGACAGGCAGCATCTCTGGAGAAAAGGAATAAGTGACGTTTCGGGTATAGACCCTTCTTCAGACTGATAATATTCAGCCAATACTATCTTAGAATTGATCGACTGGGCTTATATTCACTGGAATCTTGAAGGATGAGTGGGGATGTTGTAGAAACATTTAAAAATTCTTAAGGGTTTGGACTGGCTAGATGCAGGAAAAATGTTCCCGATGTTGGGGAAGTCAAGTCCAGAACCAGGGGTCACAGTTTAAGAATAAGGGGTAGTGCCAATTAGGACTGAGATGAGGAAAAACTTTTTCATCCAGAGAGTTGTGAATCTGTGGAATTCTCTGCCACAGAAGGCAGTGAAGGCCAATTCACTGGATGTTTTCAAGAGAGAGTTTGATTTAGTTCTTAGGGCTAAAGGAATCAAGAGATATGGGGAAAAAGCAGGAATAGGGTACTGATTTTAGATGACCAGCGGGTTTGTGGGTGAATTGGCTTCTGTAAGGTGAATGCAGTAGAGGAGCAAACTAGTGTACGGGCGATCATTGGGCAGCGTGGACTCAGAAGGCCGAAGGGCCTGTTTCCCACACTGTATATCGAATTTAAACTAAACTAAGCATTCTGACGTAGGTTTAGAGTCATAGAGTGATACAGCGTGGAAACAGGCCCTTCGGCCCAACTTGCCCACACTGGTCAACATGTCCCAGCTAAACTAGTCCCACCTGCCTGCGCTTGGTCCATGTCCCTCCAAACCTGTCCTATCCATGTACCTGTCTAACTGTTTCTTAAATGTTGGGATAGTCCCAGCCTCAACTACCTCCTCTGGCAGCTTGTTCCATACACCCACCACCCTCGGTGTGAAAAAGTTACCCCTCGGATTCCTATTAGTTTCTGAGGATTTCTGAGTTAGGAGTGGGTGATGCCCCTTGAAGGGATGACGAACAAAAGCGAGATGAGTCACAGGGTCGGGAAAGCATGATTGTGTGCCACCTCTGACCTCTGCCCACACCTCTTCCTTGCTGAGCTGACTGGAGTTTGGAAGAAGGGGAAGCGATCCATTGAAACAATCAATTCTTTGAGAGGGCTGAGGCTGGAGGCTGTTTTTGTTTCTGCCTGAACAATCTGGAAACAGGGGCCAGAGGGTCAGGATAAGGGGTCAGCCATTTTAGGAGACGAGGATAAATTTAATTACCCAGGGTTCACGGTTCTTTGTAATGCTGCATTCAAGTGGGTTGCAGACGCACGGTTTATGAGTATTTTCAAAGCTTCTATCAATAGAAAATTGGCCACATTTTTATAAGATCATGAGAGGAATCATGCATTGTCTTTCTGCTGACTGGAAGGCACGCAACAAATGCTTTTCACTGTACCTCGGTACATGTGACAATAAACTATGCTGAATAGATAGGGTCTTTTCCCAAGAGTAGCAGGATCAAGAATCAGAGGACATAGGTTTAAAGCAGGGGGAGAAAGGTTTAATAGGAACCTCCCAGGGGGCAGGTCTGATCAATTCAACGCTAATTTACTAAGAGCATGTAAGACTTGAGACAATGGATTATTCTTATGAATTAAAAAGACTTTAGTTTTTTTTAAACACAAAGGGTGGTGGGTGTATGGAGGAGGTACTCAGCAGGTCAGGCAGCATCTCAGGAGAGAAGGAATGGGTGATGTTTCGGGTCGAGACCCTTCTTCAGTCTGATGTCAGGGGGGCGGGACAACGGAAGGATATAGGTGGAGACAGGAAGATAGAGGGAGAACTGGGAAGAGGGAGGGGAAAAAGAACTATCTAAAGTTGGAGAAGTCAATGTTCATATCGCTGGGCTGCAAGCTGCCCAAGCGAAATATGAGGTGCTGTTCCTCCAATTTCCAGTGGGCCTCACTATGACACTGGAGGAGGCCCATGACAGAAAGGTCAGAATGGGAGTGGGAGGAGGAGTTGAAGTGCTCAGCCACCGGGAGATCAGATTGGTTAAGGCGGACTGAGCGAAGGTGTTGTGCGAAACGATCGCCGAGCCTGCGTTTGGTTTCGCCGATGTAAAGAAGTTGATATCTAGAGCAGCGGATACAATAGATGAGGTTGGAGGAGGTGCAGGTGAACCTCTGCCTCACCTGGAAAGACTTCGATTTGTACCAGCATCTGCAGTTATTTTCTTACACTGCCGGAGGAGGTAGTTGAGGCAAGTACTATCACAGTATTTAAGAAACATTTAGACAGGTAGGTTTAGAGGGATATGAGCCAAACACAGGCAGGTGGGATTAGAGTAAATGGGGCATGTTGATCGGCATGGGCAAGTTGGGTCAAAGGGCCGACAGAACAAAGAAGGGTGGGGGGGGGGGGGGGGGTGGTGGTGTCAACAACAAAGACTGAGGACCATTGAGGACTAAATGGAATACTTTGTAACTTTGTCAGCGCCCTTTATGTGGTGAATCTTTGCATACCTTGTGTATGCAAAACAAAGAATCTCACAGTAACATGTCACCTATGATAACTGGGCATTTTCCATGCTGTATGAGTGTAGATTCACCTACCCAGGTTCCATCAGACCTCGGATGACGTCAATGTGTAGAGTTTGCATGTTCTCCTTGTGACTGCGTGGAATATTGCTGGGTGCCCTGCTTCCTGGAATTTAGAAGGATGAGAGGGGATCTTATCGAAACATGTAAGATTGTTAAGGGGTTGGACACGTTAGAGGCAGGAAACATGTTCCCAATGTTGGGGGAGTCCAGAACCAGGGGCCACAGTTTAAGAATAAGGGGTAGGCCATTTAAAATGGAGATGAGGAAAAACATTTTCAGTCAGTGAGTTGTATATCTGTGGAATTCTCTGCCTCAGAAGGCAGAGGAGGCCAATTCTCTGAATGCATTCAAGAGAGAGCTAGATAGAGCTCTTAAGGATAGCGGGGTCAGGGGAGTATGGGGAGAAGGCAGGAACGGGGTACTGATTGAGAATGATCAGCCATGATCACATTGAATGGTGGTGCTGGCTCGAAGGGCCGAATGGCCTACTCCTGCACCTATTGTCTATTGTCTATTGTCTATTGTCTTCCCTACCTCATCTCAAAGACGTGCAAGCTTGCAGGTTAATTGGCCACTGTAAATGTACCCCTTCTGTGTAGGGAGCGGACGGGAAAGTGAAATAACGTAGAACTTGGAGGATCGATGGACAGTGTGGACTCTGTGGGCTGAAGGGCCTGTTTCCATGCTGTAGCTCTGAACTAAATCTATCGTTGCAGGATTACTTCAAGATTGCTCTTGTAACCCTCTAAATCAGGACATAAACACGAAGAACAGTAAATCATAAATGGAGACACAAGAAACTGCAAGATGCTCAAATCCTGAGCAAAACACAAAGTGCTGGAGGAACTCAGGATGTCAAGCAGTATCTGTGGTGTGAATATTTCAGGTCAGGACCCTTCTTCTGATTCTAAACCATAAATGAGGGGAAGGGCATTGCGTGCGTTAGTATATGTGTGTATATATATATATATATATATATATATATATATATATATATATATATATATTCTTCTCAGACTGAAGAAGGGTCTCGACCCGAAACGTCACCCATTCCTTCTTTCCTGAAATGCTGCCTGACCCGCTGAGTTACTCCAGCATTTTGTGACTACCTTCAATTTGAACCAGCATCTGCAGTTATTTTCCTACACATAGCGGGTGAAGGTTGCAATAGAAGGATTGGGATCGGGGCAATGGGTGGAAATGTTCCAAGCCAAGCTATTGCCAAGGCATAGATATTTGCATCTTACAAATAAACACTAGATTGCAAAGTGGAGGAGTTTCAGCTTGGTATTCATTAAAGGAGGATTCTCAAGGGCACCAGTCCAACAAAACAACACCAAGCATTTTCATAATCTTGCACAGTCATATATATTATTTTTTTTGGTTTGATTTAGCTTATTATTTTCACGTGCACCAAGGCACAGTGGAAAACCTTTTGTTTGTGAGCTCTCCGGTCAGAGAAAAGTCTGAAGAAGGGTCCCGACCCGAAACATCACCTATCCTTTTTCTCCAGAGATGCTGCCAGACCTGATGAGTTACTCCAGCACTTTGTGTCTATCTATAAAGACTATACAGCAGAACAACTAAGCTGTCCACAGTGCGCAGATAAAGGATACAACATGTATTGCAATGTATAAGGTGTAGGAAGGAACTACAGATGCTGGTTTAAACCGAGGTTAGACACAAAAAGCTGGAGCAACTCAGTGGGGCAGGCAGCATCTCTGGAGAGAAGGAATGGGCGACGTTTCGGGTCGAGACCCTTCTTCACACTCGTTAGGGAAAAGGGAAACGAGAGATAAAGACTATGATAGAGAGAGATAAAGATGTGCAAAAAAGTAACGAAGATAAAGGAAACAGGCCATTGTGAGCTGTTTGTTGGGCGACAACCAGAAGCTGGTGTGACTTGGGTGGGGGAGGGATAGAGAGGTTACTTGAAATTAGAGAAATCAAGATTCATACCACTGGGCTGTAAGCTGCCCAAGCCAAGACATAACACAAGATAGACACAAAAGGTTGGAGTAACTCAGCGGGATGCTGCCTGTCCCGTTGAGTGACTCCAGCTTTTGGTGTCTATCATCGGTTTAAACCAGCATCTGCAGTTCCTTCCTACACAAGCGAAGATATAACATTGAAGTCCGATAAATTGAATTGAATTGAATTGAATTTATTTGTCATTCAAAAAAATAATTTTTTGAACGAAATGTCATAAATATACGGTCATAACAATAAAAAGCAACAAAGCACACAATTACATAAATTTAACATCAACATCCATCACAGTGACTCTCCTCCAGGCACCTCCTCACTGTGAGGGAAGGTTAAAAAAAGTCTTATCTCTTCCTTGCTTCCTTTAAGTCAGATTAAAGATATTTCAAAGGTCTTCAATGAGGTAGATGGGAGGCGAGGAGCGCTCTCCAGCTGAAGAGAGGATCGATCGGATAAAATTTGATTAAAAATGGACCCTCCAAATGTCACGTGCATTTCTCAAAGTACAAGTGCTCAGGAAAGGTGCTGCCAGATTAATTGCTCCCATGATGTAAAGAGCCCTTGGTGATAACCTACATAGCGTCAGGTTTGCATTGGATGCCCAATACGAGAGAGATAAAATTGATGGGGCTAGGGGCAAGTTGTAAATGGGCACATGAAGTCAGGATGAGCGTCTGAAGAAGGGTCTCGACCCAAAATGTCACCCACTCCCTCTATCCAGAGATACAGCCTGGGCCCGCTGAGTTACTCCAGCATTTCGTGTCTGCATCACAGTGGGGCAACGGTGAAGTTGCTGCCTTACAGCGCCGGAGACCCGGGTTCGATACTGACTCTGGGTGCCAGTCTGTTTGGAGTTTGTACGTTCTCCCCGTGACCTTTCGTGGGTTTTCTCAGAGATCTTCGGTCTCCTCCCGCACTCCAAAGACGTACAGGTTTGCAGGTTAATTGCCTTGGAATAAAATGTAAAATTGTTCCCTCGCGTTTGTAGGCTGGTGTTAATGTGCGGGGTGATCGCTGGTCGGCGTGGGCTCGGGTGGGCCGAAGGGCCTGTTTCCGCGCTGTATCTCTAAACCAAACTAAAACTATTAATTTGAGCCATTGCATTGAAAATTTGCCAAGTGCGGTTTGACAGGAATTGCAAAGTATTTGTTATCGTATCTGTGCACAATATTATATTGGAATGTCCTAATGGATGTTATTTTTAACTAAGATACTCGATTGAGATAATACCCGATACAGTACTGAAGTACTCGGAGACTGGCTTAGGGGCATTAAAAGAGTTACAAAAACCAACCTCCGAATGCCCAGTCCATGGATTATGGGCCACTCTGCATTTTCTAATTTCAGATCCTCTCGGCATTAAAATAGGCTCCCTGTAAAGGAAAAAACACACACACACACACACACACACACACACACACACACACACACACACACACACACACACACACACACACACACACACACACACACACACACACACACACACTTGCTTCAGTGTTGGCTAGCTACCAACAGGGAAGAAAAAAAAATCAGCCAGTCAAATCAACAGCTCCTAAAGAGTGCAGCTGGCTTTAAAAGCGATAAAGATTTTGGCTGAAGTTTGGCGCTACTGGGCAGTTAGCAATTTGTGACAAAGCATCTGAGAGGACGACTTCAGCCAACGGCGTAGAAGGCTTGGCATGGAGGGGTACTCAGAGAAACACAGAGAAGCTCTTTCCGTTGGTGAAGGAGCCCAGAAATGGTGGGGAAACGTAGAGGGAATTGATCGCAACACCAAGATGAGGAAGAATTTCTTCGGTCTGAGGTAGTGAATCTTAGGGATTCTCTGACTTAGCAAGGGATAAGCCATTGGTAGACACAAAGTGATGGAGTAACTCAGCGTAAAATAAACACAAAAAGCTGGAGTAACTCAGCGGGCCAGGCAGCATCGCTGAAGAAAAGGAATAGGTGACGTTTCGGGTCGAGACCCTTCTTCAGACTGAGAGTCAGGGGAAAGGGAAAGGGGAGATTTAGATGGTGATAGAGAACAAATAAATTAAAGATATGCAAAAAATAATGGAAAGGTGAAGCTCACAATGGTCCATTGTTGGCTGTCGGTAGGTGAGAACAAGGGTCAGGCAGCAGGATAGATGACCCTTCTTTCTTGAGTCTGAAGAAGGTTCCCGACCCGAAACGTCACCTATCCTCTTTCTCCAAAGATGCTGTCTGACTCGCTGAGTTACTCCAGCACTTTATGTTAATCTTGGGTATGAATCAGCATCCGCAGTTCTTTGACTCTACATTATGGCTATGTCATTTAGTCTGTTTGAGACTGAACTCAATAAGGGACAGGAATGGAATATAGAGTTGATGAAGAAGATAAGCGTTGGTTTGGTTTAATGGCTGAGGACGTACTGGTGGCTTTAGGATATTTCCTATTCCGAACATAAGTCATACAAGGAGTGCCCTACCAAAGATTATCCCACATCGGTTTCCTAGGTTATACAGAACTTGGAATTAATGGTCCAATGAGCACATGCATCTAGCACGGAAACAGGCCCTTCGGCCCACCGAGTCCGCACCAACTGGCGATCCCCGCACACTAACACTATCCTACACACACAAGGGCCAATTTACAATTATACCAAGCCAATTAACCTACAAACCTGTACGTCTTTGGAGTGTGGGAGGAAACCAGAGATCCAGGAGAAAATCCACGCAGGTCGCGGGGAGAACATACAAACTTCGTACAGACTAGCGACTGTAGTCAGGACCGAACCAGCAAAATTCATTTAGTAAAAATCTCATTATGCAAAAGCACAATCGTACAAGAGTTTTAGATTTTTAGTTTTAGAGATATTGCATGGAAACACGCCCATCGGCCCACTGAACCCACGCCGATCAACGATCACCTGTACACTTGTTCTATCCTGTATGCTAGCGACAATTTATAGAAGCCAATTGGCTTAGAAATTTGCACATCTTTGGAATGTGGGAGGAATTCAGAGCACCCAGAGAAAACCCACATGGTCACAGTGAGAACGTGCAAACTCCTTATAGACAGCACTTGAGGTCAGGATCGAACACAGGTCTCTGGCACTGTGAGGCAGCAACTCTACCGCTGCGCCACCGTGCTGCCCGTGTGGGGATAGTGGATTAAAATGAGAATGTACACTGAAATCGCCATGTTTCCAGCGCCATTTTGTATGGTTCAAGTCCAAAGTCTATAAAAATGTAGAGCCTTAACTCGGCCATAATGGAGGCGGTACGGACAGCAGTAATTTTATTTAACCTTGCACTGGGTCATCAACTCATTGCACAGCTTTCAAAGAGCAAACAGTTTAACTTCCTTGTGTATTCTTTGTTGAATACCAGACAGGAAGTGGGCGAGACTGTAGTTTATCAGTATATTGGAATGTTTACCAGGTGTGGGAATGTGGTGCAATGAGTTGGCACTCTGGAACGAGAGTGACATCTTTCCTTTCAATGGTTTTTTTTTTTGCTCGATACTTTGGCAAGGCAAGTCTTGGCAATAAAATGTAATTAATTTCAAATTCACTTCACGCAACTTGACGAGTTGAAGCCATCAGGTGGTGCAGCATAGAGTTGCTGCTTTACAGCGCCTGAGACCCGGGTTCGATCCTGACTACGGGCGCTTGTCTATATGGAGTTTGTACGTTCTCCCAAAGACCTACGCGGGTTTTCTCCAGGATCCCCAGGTTTCCTCCACAACCTCAAAGCCATGCAGGTTTATAGGTTAATTGGCTTGGTAACCCCGGTGTGCGTTGGATGGTGTTAGTGTGCGGGAATCGCTGGTCGGCGCGGACTCAGTGGAACTAAGGGCCTGCTTATGCGCTGTGTCTCGAAACTAAACCAAACTGATTTGACACTCTCCAAGCCGACTAAGCAAGGTGCCTGCATTTTACAACTGACTTACTGAGATTAGGCTTTTATAGTTGTTCAATCACTCTCCTCCTCCACAGATACCTGTGGTTGCAGAAAGGGATATTAAAAAAAATAATTACCATGGCTGAAGAGCTTATATGAAAATTCAGAGGGATTTGAGGTATTACAGATGGCGTAAGACACCAGGAAAATTTGTTCTTTGCTCAGATATCTGGAAATCAAGACAAAACATAAATGCTTGTAATCGTACTGAGAACAGAATCTCCTAAACTGGAAGTAGTCCCTTTCATTTTGTCCACTTTAGGCCTGATTTCTACGGTCATATTTGGTTGGATCCTCTTTGTCCGTGAGTTTTCCTTTCTTTGCTACATCTGAATCTCAGGACCCCCCCCCCCGATACACAAGTTCTAGGAGCAGAATTAGGCCATTCGGCCCATCGGGTCTACTCCGCCATTCAATCACGGCTGATCTATCTTTCCCTCTCAACCCCATTCTCCTCCTGCCTTCTCCCCATAACCCCTGACACCCACCACACCAATCAAAAATCTGTCGATCCCTGCTGTAAAAATATCCATTAACTTGGCCTCCACAGCCTTCTGTGGCAACGAGTTCCACAGATTCACCACCCTCTGACTATAGAAATTCTTCCTCATCTCCATTCTATCGGCAATGGGTCTTCCCCCCTAAACCTTTCCCATCCATGTGTCGGCCCAAGTGTCTTTTCAATGCTGCACTTTCTTGTGTCTTCAAATAAAAGAGGCACATTGGCAGTGGTGAGAGGATTGGCTTTTGTGAAGCACATTTACCGAGTGGTAATCAGGTACATTTATAATAGAGCTCCTCTGAAAAGCGCACTCAGCAATTCACGTATTTTGCAGCAACATCATCATCATCCCTCTTGCACACGTGCACGCACATTAGTGCTAAAAAAACAAGAAATACATAGCTGACATGTGAGCTAACAACTCGGTATGAAGAAGGGTCTCGGCCCGAAACGTCACCCAACCTTCTCTCCAGAGATGCTGCCTGGCCCGCTGAGTTACTCCAGCGTTATGGTGTCTAGCTCAGCTCCTTGCTCCCCATGGCTGATGAAAGCTCGAAGCTCCGTCACCACACATTGTGGGAGGGGGTGGTGGGGGGGGGGGGGGGGGGGGGGGAGAGGGGAACAATAGCTTGCCAATGATTCTGAGAAGAACTTTTTTATCAATCTGCCCACAATAAGAGTCCAATTGGAATGATATTTACCGCGTTGTAAAACAGTCAGCCACGAAAACAGAATGCCACCCGTATTACGCGAATATCATGGCAGAAAATTAATTGAGTGTGATCGGCTCACTTTATAATTGTACGTCTCCCTAGTGGGAGAGCATTTGCTTTGCATTTCGGGCTCTTCATTGAATTATTGACAATCTTAGGAGTCATCTGCAAGCAAGAATTCTTACCTTCCCCACAAGTAAACTCAGAAAGCGAGGAAGAAATCACCTTGCTGACTCCAGGTGATGCTTGTTGATGCAAGGAGCTCTGATCCCCTTCTCTGGCCTCCGGCTAACACCACATGTTAGGTTTAGTTTAGTTTGGTTTGGTTTGGTTTGGTTTGGTTTGGTTTGGTTTGGTTTGGTTTGGTTTGGTTTGGTTTGGTTTGGTTTGGTTTGGTTTGGTTTGGATTGGTTTGGTTTGGTTTGGTTTGGTTTGGTTTGGTTTGGATTGGTTTGGTTTGGTTTGTTTTGTTTTGGTTTGGTTTGGTTTGGTTTGGTTTGGTTTGGTTTGGTTTGGTTTGGTTTGGTTTGGTTTGGTTTGGTTTAGTTTAGTTTAGTTTAGTTTAGTTTAGTGATACAGCACGGAAACAGGCCCTTCGGCCCACCGAGTCTGCGCCGACCAGCGATCCCCGCACACTAACACTATCCTACACACACTAGCAATGATTTACATTTATACCAAGCCAATTAGCCTACAAAAACCTGTACGTCTTTGGAGTGAGGGATGAAACCGGAGCACCCGGAGGAAAACTCACGCTGGTCACGAGGAGAAGGTACAAGCAGCCCCACCCCATAGTCAGGATCGAACCCGGGTCTCTGGCGCTGTGAGGCAGCAGCTCTACCCACTGTGCCACCGTGCCGCCGGGAGGACAGCACAGGTGCCGAGGACATTATCAGAGCCTGATCTAAGCATTTGAAGAGGACCCCACTGACATTAGACAGGTACCTTTGCCACACTTGTAAATGAAGATTTCAGTCAGTCGTCCTGAACAAGGACAGGGTCGGCACGGTGGCGCAGTGGGTAGAGCTGCTGCCTTACAGCGCCAGAGACGCGGGATCGATCCTGACCAAGGGTGCTGTCATTTACGGAGTTTGCACGTTTTCCCCCCCTGACACCACGGGTTTTGTCCGGGAGCTGCTCTTTCCTCCCACACTCCAAAGACGTACAGGCTTGTAGGTTAATTGGCCTCAGTGAAATTGTCTCTGGTGTGTAGGATAGAACTAATGCATGGGGAATCGCTGGTCGGCATGGACTCGGTGGACCAAAGGCCCTGCTTCCATACTGTATCACTAAATTAACACTAAACTAACACTAAACTAACACTAAACTAATACTAAACTAACACTAATCTAATGCTAAACTAACACTAAACTAACACTAAACTAACACTAAACTAAACTGGAGCAGCTGGTTCTCCCCAATCCCCTCCCATCCCAGCCAATGCTACTTGGCCAAAACCAACTCTGAGTTAATGGATTGGACAATGGCGAAAGTGGGGGAAAAGAGTTTAAAATCATCAACAGAAATAATCCCATTTTATATTCCCTCCTCCTCCCTCGTGGCGAACTAATCAAGTCTTTCGAATAACCGCAAGAGTTTCTAACATCTGCGCTGTCAGTACCACAGCTCCCAGAAGCTCAATACATCTTCTTCTTTAAGCCGGCCCTCCCTTTACACATGATAAGGCATTCCCCGCACTGTTTAAGCCTTTGCAGATTAATGGGATGCCTGATCGAGACTGTACGCACTGAAGCACGTGCATCACGCAGGAGCAAACTAAACTGGCCTGTACATCTGGAAGCATCGGCGACTGAGTGGACAATGGGGGCACTTGCTCCAAAACACAGCAGAGATATGCATCCAAAACCACACAGGTAACATTCAACTCCACTCATCTGATGAAATGCATCGTTACTATTACAGAATCAGAGTCATACAGTGTGGAAACAGGCTCTTCGGCTCAACTTGTCCACACTGACCAACATGTGCCATGTACTGTGTGCAGTTTTGGTCTCCAAATTTGAGGAAGGATATTCTTGCTATTGAGGGCGTGCAGCGTAGGTTTACTAGGATAATTCCCGGAAAGGCGGGACTGTCCTATGTTGAAAGACTGGAGCGGCTAGGCTTGTATACACTGGAATTTAGAAGGATGAGAGGGGATCTTATCGAAACGTATAAGATTATTAAGGGGTTGGACACGTTAGAGGCAGGAAACATGTTCCCAATGTTGGGGGAGTCCAGAACCAGGGGCCACAGTTTAAGAATAAGGGGTAGGCCATTTAGCACGGAGATGAGGAAAAGCTTTTTCAGTCAGAGAGTTGTGAATCTGTGGAATTCCCTGCCTCAGAAGGCAGTGGAGGCCAATTCTCTGAATGCATTCAAGAGAGAGCTAGATAGAGCTCTTAAGGATAGTGGATTCAGGGGGTATGGGGAGAAGGCAGGAATGGGGTACTGATTGAGAATGATCAGCCATGATCACATTGAATGGTGGTGCTGGCTCGAAGGGCCGAATGGCCTACTCCTGCATATTTTGTCTATTATCTGCACTAGTCTCACCAGCCTGTGTTTGACCTATATCTCTCTAAACCTATCCTGTCCATGTACCTGTCTAAATGCTTCTTAAACGTCACGATCGTACTTGGCGTTAAGTACCTCCTCCGGCGCCTCACACCCACCACCCTTCACCACCCGGCTACCCTTCAAGTTCCTATTAGAATCTTTCCCCCCCCATCTTGAACCTTATGTCCTCTGGCTCTCACTTCCACTACTCTCGGCAAGGGATTCTGTGTGTTCACCTGATCTATTCCTCTCATAATTTTGTACACCTCTATAGGATAACCCTTCATCCTCCTGCACTCCAAGGAATAAAGTCCTAGCCAGCCCAACCTCTCCCTCAAGTCAAGTCAAGTCAAATTTATTTGTCACATACACATACTCGATGTGCAGTGAAATGAAAGTGGCAATGCCTGCGGGTTGTGCACAAAAATAATTACAGTTACAGCATATAAATAAAGTTAATAAGTTACTAAACATAGCACAAAAAGTGTCGACAAAAATTTAGTCTCTGGGGTTATCAAAGTTGACAGTCCTGATGGCCTGTGGGAAGAAGCTCCGTCTCATCCTCTCCGTTTTCACAGCGTGACAGCGGAGGCGTTTGCCTGACCGTAGCATCTGGAACAGTCCGTTACTGGGGTGGCAGGGGTCCCTCATGATCTTGCTTGCTCTGGATCTGCACCTCCTGATGTATAGGTCCTGCAGGGGGACGAGTGTAGTTCCCTATAGCTCAGGCTATGAGTCTGGCAACATCCCGAGTACTGGCAACATCTTCGTAAATCTTCTTTGCACCCATTCCAACTTAACAACATCTTTGCTATAACATGGTGCCCAAAGCTGAACACAATTCTCTAAACGTGGATAGACCCAAAAAGCTGGAGTAACTCAGCGGGTCAGGCAGCATCTCTGGAGACAACGCAGCCTTAAAATGCACTTCTAAATGGGGCCTCTCTTATAGAACTGCAACATGACCTCCCAACCTCTCTGCTCAGTATGTGTAGGACGGAACTGCAGATGCTGGTTTACACCGAAGATTGATTCAAGATCCTGGAGTAACTCGGCAAGGTCTCTGGAGAGATGCTGCCTGTCCCGCTGAGTTACTCCATCATTTTGTGTCTAACTTCTTGACTCAGTACTCTGACTGATGAAGGCCCATGTGCCGTAAGCCATTTTGACCACCATATTTATCTGCGATGCCACTTTCAAGGAATTTATGCAACATCTTTCTCACAGACAGAAAGTATGGAATATATAAAGTATCAACTTTAGCAGTCCGGTGTGCAAATCGTTGCAACTTGTAGTAGAAGCTCAACACGGACTCTTTTGAAAGCAATTCCTATTATATTATTTCACAAAGATTTATGAGAGTTGGGAGCAGTAACGGAGGAAGCATGCAGGCTAATTTCTGTGCGCTACACAATGTTCCTCACTGCAGTTATGATAGGGATCAAGAGCCTTGATCTATGCAGCAGGATTCCTTGCTGTCAAAATCAGAAGTGCAGGACAAATTGCTTCAAAGAACAAGCTTAGTCGATACAAGGAATTATGTCTGTGTGACTGGACACAGATGTGAAGCTTTGTTTCAGGGTTAGTAGTTTTTTTAATACATAGGAGTATTGATTCTTTCACGTTAATATACGAGTCATGGATACATTTATAATTTGGTGATTTTTTTTAATGCAGCTTTGCTCCGTTCAATACCTTGCTTGGTTCAGGCGTTTAGTTTTGTTTAGTTTAGTTTCGCTTGGAGATACAGCGTGGAAACAGGCCCTTCGGCCCACCGAGTCCGCACCGACCAGCGATCCCCGTGCATTAACACTACCCTACACACACACACTAGGGACGATTTACACTTGTACTGAACCAATTAACCTACATGCCCGCACGTGTTTGGAGTGCGGGGGGGAAACCGAAGATCTCGGAGAAAACCCACGCGGTCACGGGGAGAACGTACAAACTCTGCACAAACAGCACCTTGTAGTCGGGATCGAACCGTCGCTGTAAGCGCTGTAAGGCTTCAACTCTACCGCTGCGCCACCGTGCCGCACACAAAACTTGAGACAAAACGTAGAAATTAATCATCAAAATCAAAAGCCTTTGCACAGGGCGGCACAGTCAGTGGCACAGCGGTAAAGTTGCTGAGTATAGGAGCAAAGAGGTCCTTCTACAGTTGTACCGGGCCCTGGTGAGACCGCACCTGGAGTACTGTGTGCAGTTTTGGTCTCCAAATTTGAGGAAGGATATTCTTGCTATTGAGGGCGTGCAGCGTAGGTTCACTAGGTTAATTCCCGGAATGGCGGGACTGTCGTATGTTGAAAGGCTGGAGCAATTAGGCTTGTATACACTGGAATTTACAAGGATGAGGGGGGATCTTATTGAAACATATAAGATAATTAGGGGATTGGACACATTAGAGGCAGGAAACATGTTCCCAATGTTGGGGGAGTCCAGAACAAGGGGCCACAGTTTAAGAATAAGGGGTAGGCCATTTAGAACAGAGATGAGGTAGAACTTTTTCAGTCAGAGAGTGGTGAAGGTGTGGAATTCTCTGCCTCAGAAGGTAGTGGAGGCCAGTTCGTTGGATGCTTTCAAGAGAGAGCTGGATAGAGCTCTTAAGGATAGCGGAGTGAGGGGGTATGGGGAGAAGGCAGGAACGGGGTACTGATTGAGAATGATCAGCCGTGATCGCATTGAATGGCGGTGCTGGCTCGAAGGGCTGAATGGCCTACTCCTGCACCTATTGTCTATTGTCTCACAGCGCCAGAGACCCAGGATTGATCCTGACCGCAGTGGTGTCTGTATGCAGTTTGTACCTTCTCCCCTGTGACCGCGTCGGTTTTCTCCGGGTGCTCCGGTTTCCTGTCACGTTCCAAAGACACACAGGTTGGAACGTTCATTGACTTCTGTAAATTGCCCCCTAGTGTGTAGGATGCGAAACTGGGGATAACACGGAAATTGGGTACAGGTGATCATTGGTCGGCACGGACTCGCTGGGCCGAATGGTCTGTTTCCATGCAGTTTCTCTAAACTAAAACCCAAACAATCCAGATGATGTTGTATCAAGACTCCCCCAAGGATGTTTCGCACCAATGTGAAAGTTACCGTAGAACTGTAATTTTTAAAGCTGTTTTGTTGCGTGCTATCCAGTCAGTAAAAAGACAATACATGGTTATAGTCAAGCCAAAGGTAGACGCAAAATGCTGGAGTAACTCTGCGGGTCAGACAGCACCTCTGGAGAAAAGGAATAGGTGATGTTTTGGGTCGAGACCCTTCTCCACCTGAAACCAGCATCTGTCGTTCCTTCTGATACACTAAAATCAAGCTGAGACCGCACCTGGAGTACTGTGTGCAGTTTTGGTCTCCAAATTTGAGGAAGGACATTCTTGCTATTGAGGGCGTGCAGCGTAGGTTCACTGGGTTAATTCCCGGAATGGTGGGACTGTCGTATGTTGAAAGACTGGAGCGACTCGGCTTGTATACGCTGGAATTTAGAAGGATGAGAGGGTATCTTATTGAAACATATAAGATTATGAAGGGATTGGACAAGTTAGAGGCAGGAAACATGTTCCCAATGTTGGGGGAGTCCAGAACCAGGGGCCACAGTTTAAGAACGGAGGTGAGGAAAAAAAAATTCAGTCAGAGAGTTGTAATTCTGTGGAATTCTCTGCCTCAGGAGGCAGTGGAGGCTAATTCTCTGGATGCTTTCAAGAGAGAGCTAGATAGAGCCCTTAAAGATACTGGAGTCAAGGGATATGGGGGAAGACAGGAACGGGGTACTGATTGTGAATGATCAGCCATGATCACATTGAATGGCGGTGCTGGCTCGAAGGGCCGAATGGCCTACTCCTGCGTCTATTGTCTATTGTCTATTGTCTATTGTCTATTGTCTATTGTCTATTGTCTATTGTCTATTGTCTATTGTCTTTTGTTTATTGTCTATTGTCTATTGTCTATTGTCTATTGTCTATTGTCTAAGCCGTCCACAGTGGATGGATACAGGATAAAGGGTATAAAGTTTAGAGCAATAAAAAGTCCACTAAAGTCATATTTGCCAAGTTTGAAGGTCTCCAGTGGGGTAGGTGGGAGGTCAAGACCACTGTCTCATTGGTGGCAGGATAGTTCAGTTGCCTGACAGCAGCTGAGAAGAAACTGTCCCTGAAATAGATGCGGCCAATCAGATGTCAATTCCTAAGATCAGATGAGAAAGCTAATTCAAAGCCATGCAAACATTAACATCAGATTGGATGGAACAGAGAACAGTACAGCACAGGAACAGGCCCTTCGGCCCACACTGTCTGGGCTAAACATAAAGCCAAGACAAATTCTTATCTGCCTGCACATAATCCAAATCGTTCCATTCCCTGCATATCCATGTTCCCATTCATAGGCTTCAAACACTTCTATCGTATCTGCCTCCACCACCATCCCAAACAGCACTTCCCCCTCATCACCCTCTGTGCAAAGAACTTGCCTGGTACATCTTCTCTAAATTTTCCCCTCTCATCTCAAACCTATGGTTGGCATAGGTTTTATCCATCCTGGGAAAAAGATGTTCTGATAAGTTCAAATGAGCTAAATTTTGGGGGAAATGTGTAGGAAGGAACTGCTGGTTTAAACTGAAGATAGACACAAAAAGCTGGAGATGCTGGGACACACAGCAGCTCCGGAGAAAAGGAATAGGTGACGTCTCGGGTCAAGCCCCATCTTCGGCTGCCGGTGACGTTTTTAAGAATGTCTGAAGAAGGGTCTCGCCTATTCCTTTTCTCCAGAGGTGCTGTCTGGACCCGTTAAATCTTGAACTCTGGGGGAGTTTTGTTTTAAAAAAAACATACAAATAACCCAGTTAGCAATTTGTTTTGTCCGACAAGTGAAACAAGGTTGATCATAATACAGGTTTGAGGAGTTAAAATGACTGCAACGTCGTTCAAAAGGAAATCATATCAGCAAAACTATTATCAACCACCTACACACTACGGGAGTGACATTATCACTTGCCACACACCCACACATGCACAAATCAAAAGGCGACCGATAATTAATCCATTCAAACAACAGGATCGTTCAAAGATGAAGGACAATAAAGAGCATTTCAGACAGTCTGCAGGTGTCAGAGATAAAGTATGAAGTCACTGGAATTTACTGTAATTTAGAAGTCAAGTCAAGTCAAGTCAATTTATTTGTATAGCACATTTAAAAACAACCCACGTTGACCAAAGTGCTGCACATCTGACTAGGAAAAAAAGAAACATACAGTGGCAGGCAGCCAAACACAACGGCGCGGCCATCTTGAACAAAATGTTAATTCAATCACCCACAGTCCAACAATAAAAGCACTAAACAGGCACCCAAATTACCCAACCCCAAAAACCCCCCAAAACACAGTCCAACAATAGAAGCATTAAATAGGCATTCAAATCACACACCCCAAAACCCCCAAAAACACAGTCCAACAATAAAAGCATCAAACAGGCACTCAAACCACCCAAAAGAAACAAAAAAAAAAATCTTAAGGGATTGGACAGGCTTTGATGCAGGAAAAATGTTTCCCATGTTGGGGGAGTCCAGAACCAGGGGGGTCACAATTTAAGAATAAGGGCTAGGCCATTTAGGACTGAGATGAGGAAACACTTTTTCACCCAGAGAGTTGTAGTGAACCTGTGGAATTCTCTGCCACAGAAGGCAGTGGAGGTCAATTCACTGGATGTTTTCAAGAGAGAGTTAGATGTAGCTCTTAGGGCTAACGGAATCAAGGGACATGGGGAGAAAGCAGGAACGGGGAACTGATTTGGATGATCAGCCATGATCGTATTGAATGGTGGTGCTGGCTCGAAGGTCCGAATGTCCTACTCCTGCACCTATTTTCTATGTTTCTATGTGAGTCTGGCTTCGTAGAGTAACAAAGACAATCACACAAGAATATGCTGTTGAATAACAATGCTGAATAAGCAACACATATTCCATCATTCTTTAATACATTTCAGCAAGAAAGACACCAATAATTTCAGCTGGAGTAGGATTAATCTTCAACTTCAATTTAATAGACAAATAGGTGCAGGAGGAGGCCATTCGGCCCTTCGAGCCAGCACCGCCATTCAATGTGATCATGGCTGATCATTCTCAATCAGTACCCCGTTCCTGCCTTCTTCCCATACCCCCTGACTCCGCTATCCTTAAGAGCTCTATCTAGCTCTCCCTTGAATGAGACACAGTCAGCAACATCCGTCTGGGATTGCGGTTGATGCACTTTGCTCAGAGAATCATTTATTGGTCACAGAAGGGTTTAATATGTCACCTATTCCTTTTCTCCAGAGATGCTGCCTGACCTGCTGAGTTACTCCAGCATTTTGTGAATAAAATCCTTCCTGCACTAGTTGGCATTGTCACAGAGCACCCACCAAATTGAATGGGAATTCCCAGCCAGATAAAGGAGATTTCATTTTTATCCTTTAGAGGTACAGCGCAGAAACAGGCCCTTCGGCCCACTGAGTCCGCACCGCCCAGCGATCCCCGCACATTAACACCATCCTACGCACACTAGGGACAATTTACATTTATACCAAGCCAATTAACCTACAAACCTGTACCTCTTTGGAGTGTGGGAGGAAACCGAAGATCTCGGAGAAAACCCTTGGGGTCACGGGGTGAACGGGCAAACTCTACTGCTGCGCCACCGTACCAACGGAAAAGGATATAAGGTACATTGCTTCTTTTCGATTTATTTTTATGTTTCAATCTATTTTTGATCTGATGTTATCAGGAGACCATAAGAGACTGAATGAAAAATGTAAAGATAGAGCTAACGGGAAGTGAATGGGAAGTTAATTCCAAATGGAAGTCCGGGTGAGGTGCACATAGGAGACGATGAATGAAATGTGGTATCAACTGGACAAAAAAAAATTGCTGTTTAGTGAGGTACATGGAGGGAATAGTAACTTATCTGCAATTATCGAATTTGACAATTAGTCTGGAAGACTTCTTAGAGTCATGCAGCATGGAAACAGGTCCTACGGCCCAACTTGCCCACACCGGCCAACATGTCCCAGCTACATTAGTCCCACCTGCCCGTGTCTGGCCCTTATCCCCCCAAACCTGTCCTATCCATGTACCTGTCTAACAGTTTCTTAAATGTTGGGGTAGTCACAGCCTCAACTACCTCCTCTGGCAGCTTGTTCCATACACCCACCACACTTTGTATGAAAAAGTTACCCCTCGGATTCCTATTAAATCTTTTCCCATTCATCTTAAACCTTTGTCCTCTGGTCCCCGATTCACAAACTAAATTTGCTTATCTGAAAATCCATTACTGAACACTTGCTTTTCTCTATTGCAACAGCCTGGTTACTCTGCAGATTCCATTATTGATGGAGGTTTCAGATCTTCTTAAAAGAAAATTCTAAGTTGCCCGGTCACCTGGATGTCTGGTTCAACAATAGAAACTACCACTGTAGAAGTGTCAAGTTTTAAATTCACATGAAACTTAAACATTAATGGCTGCAATGAATCCCCAATATTTCTGATTGATTATTTGTTAGGAATATATTGACTGTCTTGACTGATGTGCTGTTAAAATCTCACTTATTCACACCAGATGGGCTTAAAACAGTTCAAACAAATATGCTGTCACGAGTTGCAGAGTGAGGCCACATGCAAATTGCAGGAGCACCACCTCATAGAGTCAAAGAGTCGTAGAGTGATACAGTGTGGAAACAGGCCCCTCAGCCCAACTTGCCCACACCGGCCAACATGTCCCAGCAGCACTACACTATTCCCACCGTGCGGCGGCACGGTGGCGCAGCGGTAGAGTTGCTGCCTTACAGCGAATGCAGCGCCGGAGACTCAGTTTCGATCCTGACTACGGGCGCCGTCTATATGGAGTTTGTACGTTCTCCCCGTGACCTGCGTGGGTTTTCTCCGAGATCTTCGGTTTCCTCCCACACTCCAAAGACGTACAGGTATGTAGGTTAATTGACTGGGTAATATGTAAAAATTGTCCCTAGTGGGTGTAGGATAGTGTTAATGTGCGGGGATCGCTGGGCGGCATGGACTCGGTGGGCCGAAGGGCCTGTTTCCGCGCTGTATCTCTAAATCTAAATCTAAATCTAAAAAAAAACTGTCCTATCCATGTACCTGTCTAACTGTTTCTTAAATGTTGGGGTAGTCCCTGCCTCAACTACCCCCACTGGCAGCTTGTTCCATACACCCACCACCCTTTGTATGAAAAGGTTACCCCTCAGATTCCTATAAAATCTTTTCCCCTTCACCTTAAACCCATGTCCTTTGGTCTTTAATTCAGCTACTTTGGGCAAGAGACTCTGTGCATCCTCCCGAACTATTCCTCTCATGATTTTATACACCTCTATAAGATCACCCCTCATCCTCCTGCGCACCAAGGAATAAACTCCCAGCCTACTCAACCTCTCCCTGTAGCTCAGACCCACCAGCCCTGGCAACATCCTTGTAAATCTTCTCTGTACCCTTTCCAGATTGACACCATCTTCCCTATATTGTGCTTGGGTGGTATTCAGCTCAGTAGTATCAATATTCATTACTCAAATTCCAAGCAACTCCTGCATTCCCCCGACCCCATCTCTCCAACCTTCGTCATGCTACCAGTTCCACTGTTCGCATCCTTCTTTCCCTCTCGTTAGCACATCCATGTGTGCCGGAAGGAACTGCAGATGCTGGTTTATACCTAAGATAGACACAAAGTGCTGGAGTAACTCAGCTGGTCAGGCAGCATCTCTGGAGAGAAGGAATAGGTGATGTTTCGGGTCGAGACCCTTCTTCAGGGTCAATGGGCCATTATTGGCTCCACCCTTCCTGAGGTCATCTGTTGCCGGCCCTGATTTGTTCATTTGTACCGGCCTTGTCTCACCTCCAGTTTCTCTCCCCCCCCCCCCCATGCCCCCCACCCCCTATATTTCAGTCTAAAGAAGGGTTCCAATCAGAAACGTCACCTACCCATTTTCTCCAGAGATGCTGCCTGACCCGCTGAGTTGCTCTAGCATTTTGTGTCTATCTTTGGTATAAACCAGCATCAGCAGTTCCCTCCTACACATTTTGCACTGCAGCTGTCTGTACGGGGTTTACAAGCGCGGAAACAGGCCCTTCGGCCCACCGAGTCTGCGCCGCCCAGCGATCCCTGCACATTAACACTGCACACACTAGGGGTAATTTACAATTTTACCAAGCCAATTGACCTACAAATATGTGCGTCTTTGGAGTGTGGGAGGAAACTGGAGATCCCGGGGAAAATCTACGCAGGTCGTGGGGAGAACGTACAAACTCTGTCCAGACAGCAGCAGTTGTCTGGATCGAGCCTGGATCCCTGGCGCTGTAAGGCAGCAACCCTACCGCTGCGCCACCGTGCCGCCCCGATCCATCAAGTTAATTCCACTCTTCAGCACATTTTCACAATTTCTCAGGACTTTAGCAACATTTCTCTTCCCAGCTGTTGGATCTGTACCCAAGACCAGTCCAGGCTGCCTTCTCTGCTGATTTTATCTTTTACATCCATCAGACGCACATCATGTGCGCCTTCCTGTGGTCTAACTCACATAGTTTAGCTGAGGGGAGATTGCAAGCCTGGTCTCCACAGGAGCCTCGAGACAATAACATTATTAGACGGCATATATTGTTTTTGTAAAATATATGAATGTGTTGATGTAGTTTAAGCTGTCTGTTCTTCTCCCCTGAAACTTGCTGACCTTTGCAAATTACTGCCATTAACAAAAAAGACCATATTACTTTATCACAGTTTTTTCTGCCTTGACCGTAACACAGCTGCGAGTGTTTTAAAGTTCATTCTGCGGCTGAATTGATCTTAGTTTAGTTTAGAGATGCTGCGCGGAAGCAGGCCCTTCGGCCCACCGAGCCCGCGCCGACCAGCCATCCCCGTACAATAACGCTGTCCTATCCACTAGGGGCAATTTACAATTTTTACAGAAGCCAATTAAGCTATAGGAGGGGAGGATGCTTCTCAAACTGCGGAGCATCTTGGACAATACAGCTCACCCCCTCCATGACACACTGGTCAACCTGAGGAACACCTTCAGCAACAGACAGGTTCCACCAGGATGCAGGACAGAACGCCACAGCAGATCCTTCTTCCCTGTGGATATCAGACTGTACAACTTCTCCCCCTTCTGTCGTGGGGTGCACTGACTCCCCCTCCCACCCCAATCTTTGCACATCCCCAATCCTGGATTTTCCACTCTTCCACTTTAATTACATGTTTCATGTGTCTTGTTGTGATTTAAGACTGTTGGCAGACCAATTTCCCTCCTGGTATAAATAAAGCTCTCTCATATCGTATCGTATCATATCGTATCGTATCTTATCATATCGTATCGTATCGTATCGTATTGTATCGTATCGTAGGTCTAGGCAGTGTGGGAGGAAACCGGAGCACCCAGAGAAAACCCACGCGGTCGCTGGGAGAACATACAGCCCCTGTAGTCAGGATCGAACCCGGGTCTCTGGCGCTGTAAGGCAGCGACTCTACAACTGCGTGGGTTTTCTACGGGTGCTCCGGTTTCCTCCCGCATTGCCAAGACCTACGATACGATACGATACGATACAATACGATAGAACTTTATTTAATCCAGGAGTGAAATTGGTCTGCCAACAGTCTTAAATCACAAGAAGACACATGAAACGTGTAATTAAAGTGAAGAGTGGAAAGTCCAGGATTGGGGATGTGTAAAGATTGGGGAGTGGGGGGGAGTGGAGGGGGGGGGGGGGGGGGGAGTTTGTAGGTTAATTGGCTTCTGTAGATTGTAAGCTGTTCCCAGGGTGTGTTGGATGGAGCTAGTGCATTGGGATCGCTGGCTGGAGTCAGTTGGGTCTGTTTCCGCGCTGCATGTCTAAAGTAAAGTAAAGTAGGTGTAACCATGTTTTCTCACTACTACCAAGCCCGGCTGCTGTTGAGGACGTGAAAATGATCTGTGTTCTCTGGCTTGGAGTTCGGGATGGAGAAGCAACCAAGCGTACATTTAAATCCTGTGCCAATGCTTAAAACAATGTCTCGAGGCAATTCTGCAACAGACAAGTGCCATGAGAGGGCCTGCACTCCCTCATTTATTGGCCAGACGGATTTACAAACTGTAAGAATCTAATAAACAATGAGCTGGATTTTGATTGCAAGTTGTGCACATTAACCAGCTCCTCACAGCGTGATTTGTAGAGTGATGCAAGATCCGTGTGCATTACTCTGAGAGCTCTGTGGTGAGCTGAGGCCATTATCTTATGGCAAAGCTAAACATTGTGCGCTCCAAAAGAAGGCAGACTGTGTGGAAACCAGGAGCAGCAGATGCTGGTTTACCAAGGAAAGGCACAAAGTGCTGGAGTAACTCGGCAGGTCGGGCAGCATCCCTGGAGAGCATGAATACGTGGCGTTTTGGCTCATGACCCCCTTCTTGCAGGTTGTGTGCTCAGTTAACCATGAACACAGAAAGGAAGCTTGTCTGCAAGAGTCACAAAGACCACAGTAGAAAACCTTTGAAAGAGAAGATTGCGGTGGCGCAGCGGGTAGAGCTGCTGCCTCACAGCGCCAGGGACCCGGGTTCGATCCTGACCACCGGTGCTGTCCGTATGGAGTTTGTATCTTCCCCCCTCACAGATCAGACTTGCTGTTTTCGTTTAGTTTAGAGATACAGCGTGGAAACAGGCCCTTCGGCCCGCTGAGTCCATGCTGACCAGTGATCGCCCGTTCACACTAGTTCTATCGTACACGCTCGGGATACTCTGCAGAAGCCAATCAACTACAATCCCGGAGGTCTTTGGAGTGTGGAAGGAAGCCGAAGTGCCCGGGGAAAAACCATCGTGGTCACAGGGAGAACGTGCAAACTCCATACAGGCAGCGCCCGCGGTAAGGATCGAACCCGGGTCTCTGGCGCTGTGAGGCAGTGCCTCTTCCACTGTGCCACCGTGCCGTACCAAATAGCAATAGTTAATGAGTTAAAACAAGTTTAAATAGTTCAAAATAGTTTAAATTATTTTAATCCCGCCACATCCCGCCAATATTTAACTATTAAATAGTTTTAGTTTTAGAGATGTTGCGTGGAAACAGGCCCATCGAATCCACACCAATCCTCCTTCACCCACTTTGGTATCCTACACGCGAGAGGCAATTTACAGAAGCCAATTCACCTGCAAACATGTACGTATTTGGAGTGTGGAGGGAAACCGGAGCACCCGGAGACAACCCACGCAGTCACAAGGAGAACGTATGAACCCCGCACAGACAGCAGGATTGAACCCGGGTCTCTGGCGCTGTGAGGCAGGCAGCAGCTCTACCCGCTGCGCCGCCCTTGCCACCCCACTGTCTGACGTTGGATTGTACGGGTGTGAAGGGAGTCCAGCACAACCTGTTGCCAACAGTCTCCCATGCGTACAGCGCTGGGATCCTCCCCCAGACCGTCTCTCCGTGATAACTCGGCCTCCCGGACATATTTGTACACAAGGGAGTGTGGTGCAGCTCGATGAGTGAAGTTATCACAGCAGCAGCTGCGAGTTCTTTCGTTTATTAAAAAAAAAAGAATTAAAACCGCTCCTTGAAAAAGTCACAGCGTACAAAAAGGTTGCTCACACCAGTGTGTATTCCAGCTCCGTGACCTTCTCCAGGCAGCCAAAACAGAAACCTTGAACACATGTTTCCACAGCAGTGTATTGTAAAGATAAGCACACTTTCTAAACGGGTTGATAAAGTTCCATTAACCCGTTTAAATCTCAATCACTGGCGACGTTCCACACAGCATTTCTTTTACTTATCATAATGAGAAATTGCGATACGCCCCTATCACAACATTGCAATTGATTTACATGCCAATCTGTGGGTCCCTGTATTGTACGAGCCAAACTTGTACACAGTGGCGGCACGGTGGCGCAGCGGTAGAGCGGCTGCCTCACAGCGCCAGAGACCCGGGTTCCATCCTGACCACGGGTGCTGTCTGTGCGGGGTTCATACGTTCTCCTTGTGACCGCGTGGGTTTTCTCCGGCCGCACCGGTTTCCTCCCACAATCCAAATACGTGCATGTTTGCAGGTGTATTGGCTTTTGTAAATTGCCTCTCGCGTGCAGGATACCAAAGTGGGGTAACATAGAAGCGTGCGGGTGATGGAGGGTTGGCGTGGATTCAATGGCCCTGTCTCCACGCAACATCTCTAAAACTAAAACTGATTTTAACTATGTTGAACTATTTAAACTTGTTTTAACTAGTTAATATTGCTATTCGGGGCAGTAGGGTGGCGCAGAGGTAGAGTGGCTGCATTACAGTGCCAGGGACCCGGGTTCCCACCTGACTACAGGTGCTGTCTGAGCGGAGTTTGCACCTTCTCCATGTGACCGCGTGGGTTTTCTCCGGGTGCTCCGGTTTCTTCCCACATACAAAAGATGTGCAGCTTTGTCGGTTCATTGGCTTCGGTAACAATTGTAAATTGTCCCTAGTGTGTAGGATAGTGCCAGCAGTGATTGCTGGTCAGCACAGTCTCGGTGGGCAGAATGGCCTGTTTCCACGCCGTATCCCAAAAGTAAAGTCTAAAAGTATAATGAATGGTGAACGCGTAGGAAAGAGCTGCAGGTGCTGGTTTAAATCGAAGCTAGACACAAAATGCTGGAGTAACTCAGCGGGGACAGGCAGCATCTCTGGAGAGAAGGAATGGGTGACGCTTCGGGTCAAGACCCTTCTTCAGAATGGTGAATCGTAAGATCCACTGCATGAATATATGGCTCAGAAAAATAAAACATTAATAGCGCACAGACTGTCATGAAAGGGCTTATCACTCATGTAGATAGACACAAAATGCTGGAGTAACTCAGCGGGTCAGGCAGCATCTCTGGAGAGAAGGAATGGGTGACGTTTCGGGTCGAGACCCTTCTTCAGACTGAAGAAGGGTCTCGACCCGAAACGTCACCCATTCCTTCTCTCCAGAGATGCTGCCTGACCCGCTGAGTTACTCCAGCATTTGGTGTCTACCTTCTATTTAAACCGGCATCTGCAGGGTTTTTTTCCTATCACTCATGTAGGATGATGTAACGAGTAAAATTAAAAAGCACTAATGATTTACTGGTATTGACTAAGCAACTCACACTAATTTTCTGAAAGCTATCTGGTGGCTATGTGCCATGTAATTCACATCTGGTGAGTAAACCTTTATTATCTATTGACTCAACTGGGAAGCCAATAAATGAGATTATAGATGCACCAAAGAAAACTAATCTGCTCCCCTCATCATTCCGCTGAGCAAAGCCAACTCAACTGAAGTCAGCAATATTTAATCTCGGAATCAGGCAGCAGAAAAGTTTGCCCCTGGTCAGTTGCGTGCATTTGAACGCACAGTTACATCAAGCCAAGCAGAACATACCATTTAGCATAGACACAAAACACTGGAGTAACTCAGCGGGTCAGGCAGCATCCCTGGAGAACAGGAGTCGGTGACGTTTCTGATTGGAAAATGTGTAGGAGGGAAATGATGGTTTATACCAAAGGTAGACACAAAATGCTGGAGAGTGGGTCAGGCAGCATCTCTTGAGAACAGGAGTCGGTGACGTTTCGAATTGGAACCCTTCTTTAGACTGAAATATAGGGAGGTGGGGGTGGGGGGAAGGGTGAAACTGGAGGTGAGACAAGGCCAGAACAAATGAACAAATCAGGGCCGTAACAGATGACCTCAGGAAGGGTGGAGTCCATAATGGCCCATTGACCCTGAAGAAGGATCTCGACCCGAAACATCACCTATTCCTTCTCTCCCGAGATGCTGCCTGACCGGCTGAGTTACCCCAACACTTTGTGTCTACCTTCGGTATAAACCAGCATCTGCAGTTCCTTCCGGCACACATGGATGTGCTAACGAGAGGGACGGAAGGATGCGAACAGTGGAACTGGTAGCATGACGAGGGTGGGAGAGAAACGTAGGAGTTACTTGGAATTTGAGAAATGAACATTGATACTACTGGGCTGTAAACGACCTATTTCGGGCCGAGACCCTTCTTCAGACTGAGAGTCAGGGGAAGGGGAAACGAGAGATATAGACGGTGATTATAGAGAGATAAAGAACTAATGAATGAAAGATACGCAAACATTAACAATGTTCAAGGAAAGGTAGTGCCCACAATGGTCCATTGTTGGCTGTGGGCGATGTGATAATAAGTTATACAGACAGTGGTACAATGTACCATTGTGGGCAAGGGACCACCTTTCCTTGATCATTGTTACTTTTTGCACATCTTTCATTCATTTGATGTTTATCTCTCTATATTGACGTCTCGATCTCTCGTTTCCCTTTTCCCTGACTCTCAGTCTGAAGAAGGGTCTCGACCCGAAACGTCACCTTTCCCTTTCCTCCAGAGATGCCGCCTGACCCACTGGGTTACTCCAGCTTTTTGAGGTCTATCTTCGGTTTAAACCAGCACCTGCAGTTCCTTCCTAAGGCCTTCAGCTTCTCTGAACCTACCATCATTATGCACCAAGCAACGAAACTGAGCCTCGTTACGCAAACTCACAATCAAAAGAAGATATTAAAGAAATATTTTCCTCCTTTTTGTAAAGATAGTTGCCATTTGCAAAACGCTGTTTGTGTTACCATCCCCGTCACGTTCCCACTGTTACCTGCTTCCGACTGGATTGTCGTGTTGTGGTGATTTTATTGTACTGAATTAGCAATGCAAAGTCCTAGATTGTACAGTCGCATCATATAAGATTATTAAGGGGTTGGACACGTTAGAGGCAGGAAACATGTTCCCAATGTTGGGGGAGTCCAGAACCAGGGGCCACAGTTTATGAATAAGGGGTAGGCCATTTAGAACAGAGATGAGGAAAAACTTTTTCAGTCAGAGAGTTGTGAATCTGTGGAATTCTCTGCCTCAGAAGGCAGTGGAGGCCAATTCTCTGAATACATTCAAGAGAGAGCTTGATAGAGCTCTTAAGGATAGCGGGGTCAGGGGGTATGGGGAGAAGGCAGGAACGGGGTACTGATTGAGAATGATCAGCCATGATCACATTGAATGGCGGTGCTGGCTCGAAGGGCCGAATGGCCTACTCCTGCACATATTGTCTATTGTCTACTATCAGTAAACACTGACACGGGGATGGCAGATTGTCAAAAAATGTAATTCAATCATCCTTGAGAAAGATTATGGGCTGATCTTCAAACTTACTGTGAACTAGATATTTTTTAAGAGCTTGATAGTTGAGAGCTGTAAAGTGGCGGCAGAAATGTGACGACCTTTTTTTGTGCACTGCCACAGAGGAAACCTACACATTTGTTGCACTCTTTCACTTTTATATGATTGTGCTTAAGTTTTTTTGTTTAGCTTAGAGACACAGCGTGAAAAAAAAAATGTCCTTCGGCCCACCGAGTCTGTGCCGACCTGTGATCACCATAGTTACGTCAAGCCAAACAGAACAACGCATTCAGCATAGACACACAAAAACTGGAGTAACTCAGCGGGTCAGGCAGCATCTCTGGAGAAAACGAATAGGTGACGTTTCGGGTCAAGACTATCCTTCAGACAGAGAGCCATTGGAAAGGGAAACGGGAGATATAGACGGTGACATAGAGAGATATATAGTTCTACAGGACAATTGACAGAAGCCAATCCACCTACAAACCTGTACGTCTTTGGACTGTGGGAGGAAACCAGAGCACCCGGAGAAAACCCGCGCGGCCACTGGGAGAACGTGCAAACTCCGCACAGACAGCACCCGAGGTCAGGATCGAAATCCGGGTCCCTGGCGCTGTAAGGCAGCAACTCTACCGCTGCGCCATTGTTTAGAATGATTGTACTGGATTGTTAGCGAGTCGCAGCATTTCACGAGATCTCGGTACATGCAACAGTAAAAGAGCTGCTGAGTACTACACGAGTGCAATGATGAAATAGATTGAGGAAAGATGGAATAAGGGCTGGAAACATGAACTGAAGTGGTAACGTTAAAGTCTGGGTGACTCTTGCAGCCAAATCACATCTATTTAACAGATCAGTCAGCAAACTTCCATTTAGTAAATTTACATTGGCTCCTGAAATGCAGGGAAAACCACTCTGCATGTATATATATATATATATATATATATATACAAACACACTAAATCCATGCAGTCCATGACTAACCCCTCCTGTCTGAAAGCTTGGTGTGAAACTCAGTCCACCCTGCCTATTCTGCAGGAACCCTTCAACATCTTCATGGCTAACCCCTCCCGTCTGAAAGCTTGTTGTGAAACTCAGTCCACCCTGCCTATTGTGCAGGAACCCTTCAACATCTTTCTGTTGGCCTTCGTTGGAACAGTAGAAGAGAGAGACAGCCGCTGTTCATCAACGCGCCGCCATTTTTAATCCTTTCTTTTGCCTGGACAAAAAGCAGCACCATGGCAACACGACAAACTGCACGACTCGAGACAAAGCGCGGGAGTAACGCAGCAAATCAGGCAACTTCTCTGGAGAACCAGGATAGGGGACATTTCAGGGTCGACACCTCACCGTCAGTCTGAAGAAGGGTCTCGAGCTGAAACGTCACCTAGCCATGTTCTCCAGAGATGCTGCCTGACCCGCTGAGTTGCTCCAGCACTTCGTGTCCATTCGTGTGAACCAGCATCTGCAGTTCCCTTGTTTTCACAGCCTGGATGACTCAGCAGACCAAGTTTGACCTGCACAGAAATTTAAAACATTTCTAATTTATTCTGGATCTTGGGTCTGATGATCTCCCGATCTAAGTCCAGGCATTATTCTACCACTACCAACATGGATGTTTACACCACCATGTTAGATCTTGACACAAATTGCTGGACTAACTCAGTGGGTCAGGCAGCATCTCTGAAGGACATGTACCCTTCTGTAGACCATGTTCTCCAGAGATGCTGCCTGATCCGCTGAGTTACTCCAGCACTTTTTGTTTGGAAGCCAGCATCTGCAGTTCCTTGTGTCCACATGTTGGATATTGACCCGGACTTTCAGGGTTTATATGGAAGTTCCCGTTAATATTTCCAGATCCCAAACTGTGCCACTGGTAAATCTCAAAAGGCAGCATTTGAGTCTATTTAATAAAAATGTCTCGCATTTTGTGAAATTCCATTGCCGTGAAATCAGGATGAATATGGCAATTGGGTATGGCCAGATGGCACGGTGGCGCAGCGGTAGAGTTTCTGCCTTACAGCACCAGAGACCCGGGTTCAATCCTGACTAGGGTTACCGTCGGTACGGAGTTTGCACTTTCTCCCTGTGACCACGTGGGTTTTCATCAGGTGCTCCGGTTTCTTCCCACACTCCAGAGACGTGCAGGTTTGTTGGTTAATTGGTCAAAATTATAAATTAATTCAGTAAGAATTGTAAATTGTCGCTAGTGTATAGGATACAGAGGGCAGTGGAAGCCAAATCACTGGATGAATTTAAGAGAGAGTTAGATAGAGCTCTGGGGGCCAGTGGAATCAAGGGATATGGGGAGAGGTTGGGCTCAGGTTACTGATTGTGGATGATCAGCCATGATCACAATGAATGGCAGTGCTGGCTCGAAGAGCCGAATGGCCTCCTCCTGCACCTATTTTCTATGTTTCTACGTTTCTACGATAGTGCTAGTGTACAGGGATCGCTGGTCGGCACGGAATCGTTGGGCTGAAGGGCTTGGTTCCGTGCTGCATTTCTAAACTAAACTAAAACGAAATTCCTCCTCATCTCCTTTCCAAGTTGGGCATATAACCAAATGGAAGGACTGCCTTTAATATATGTGCAGAACACATACAAATTGAATTTGCTGACAGATTAGATTAGTGGTTGGCATGCCTTGACAAAACTCATTAAGTATCTGCAGAACCTCATAGCAGTGTTTGGTTTCAAAGCAGGCCCCAATCACCAGAACCTAAATTGCAATTGATTAACATGCACCTCTTTGGGTTAACCAAGATACAAGAGCCAAACATGTGTCTATGGGGACGGGTGTTCTTGAGCAGGACTGTATCATGCAAGGTTGAAGCGCAAGATTCACAGCAGAAACATTTACCTCGGACGGCAATAATAATGATCCTGCCAATGGCATGGTTGGGAAAGAAATGAAAACCTTTGGAGACCAAGTGTGAAATAGGTAGTTTAGCTCAAACACACAGATGGAAAAGGAATTGTGTCGAAATATGGGAACAATTACATCCTGGCAAGTAAGTTTTGGCACCAAATTCTGAAGTTTTCTGACGTTAATCCTTGAACGAGTTCACTCCTACATGATTTGGTCTACATAACTGAGAATATGTCAGGACAGATTATTCATTGTTAAAATGTGACAAGCACTTCAATACAAATCATCTGTTTCACGTAAAAATGACTACGATTACCATCGATCACACATACCTTTTAAATGTATATAATTTCAAGTATGAACTGAATTATGAAGAAGAAAACCCGTCCTTTGCTTACGGGGGGGGAAGTTCATGTTAGCAGAGGCTTGGGTAGTGTTGCTGATACAAGGATTTAACTCCAACACATTTAGAGTTGACAGCCCCTGTCTATAACCGCTCTGTGCAAAATGGATATCTTTTTTTACTACATGTTCGCTATAGCTCCGAAGCTTTTGCTTAATATTAAAATATTTGCAATAACCTTTATGAAATTTAAAATGTCAGCACGTCATTCACCTCATGTGATCAGACATGACTACTTGAACAGTGTTATGACTTTCACTGCACCACAACCAGAGAGTCAGTGCTGAACTACTATCTACCTCATTGGTGACCCTCGGACTATCTTTGACCGGACTTTTCTGGCTTTACCTTGCACTAAACGCCATTCCCTGATCATGTACCTATACGCTAATATATGGCTCCATTGTAATCATGTATTGTCTTTCCGCTGACTGGTTAGCACACGACAAAAGCTTTTCACTGTACCTCGGTACTAGTAACAATAAACTAAACTGTAAACTGTAATTTTGCAATCAATTTTCCATTAAAAAGTTTCCAACTGAAATTGATCTAAAAGTTTCAAGTTGTTACACAGTGGTCAAACACTTTACTGGTGGGTGCAATATGTCAGTGTGATATTTTTAAACTGGTTCCAATGGTCAATTTCATAACAGTGAATCCAAATTCTGATGAGGTCATATCATATGTTGATCTCAAGAACAAACCTATGCCAACTTACAGGGCAATTTGTTAAGGGGAGTGGTTCCTTCGTTCTAAATTATTTCATGTCCAAGTAGTTACACCCTTTAACGTTTTTTTAAAACTTTTTAGAGAAATTATTTTGAACTGAATTGGAAGTGCATGTAGAGTTTTTAAAGTGATATAAGAGCTTCAGTGCTTATTTTCAGAGAGTTGTCGGGGCAGACAATTCTATCTCAGGTTTGTAAAGAAACAAGGAACTGCAGATGCCGGTTTACAAAAGATAAAGACACAAAGTACTGGAGTAACTCAGCGGGTCAGGCAGCATCTCCGGAGAACATGAATCGGTGACTTTTCGGGTGACTACTTCAGACTGGTTTCATATCTTATTACTTCCCACGCCAATTCCTCATTCAGAAAGTGAGCTTGTATTTGACTCAGTTAGCCATTTTCAAGGCAGAGTAAAACAAATGCTTATGGTTTCATATTGCTATTAGATAACTATTAGATTATGAACAGATATAGTTCATTTTGAGAAACTTTTTTAAACGTTTTCCATTCATAATTATACAGTGGTGTGAAGGTTTAGATGGCTTGGTGAGACATCACATTAATATTTGCAGCCCGGTGGTATGAACGTCGACTTATTGGAGGAACAGCACCTCATATTTCGCCTGGGCAGTTTGCAGCCCGGTGGTATGAACATCGACTTCTCCAACTTTAGATAGCTCCCTTCCCCTCCTCCTTCCCAGATCTCCCTCTATCTTCCTGTCTCCACCTATATCCTTCCTTTGTCCCGCCCCCCTGACATCAGTCTGAAGAAGGGTCTCGACCCGAAACGTCACCCATTCCTTCTCTCCCGAGATGCTGCCCGACCTGCTGAGTTACTCCAGCATTTTGTGAATAAATCGATTTGTACCAGCATCTGCAGTTATTTTCTTATATTAATATTTGATGTTCAGTTGAGTTGAATTGAGTTTAGTTTATTGTCACGTGTACCGAAGTGCAGTGAAAAGCTTTTGTTGCTTGCTAACCACAGGAGAAAGACAATGCACGATTGCAATTGAACCATCCACAGTGCATAGATGTATGATAAGGGAGTAACGTTTAGTGCAAGATAAAGTCCAGTTGCGATCCCATTGCTTCGTTTCCATGGCTACATTTCAGCTTTCTTCTCAGCTAGAGCCCAGGGTTGACGCTGAGTAGCAGCAAGATGTTTCAAGCTGGGAAGGAAACAAATTAAAAATTAGGAATGAAGAACTGCAGATACTGGTTTTACAAAAAGAAAAAAGACACAAAGTGCTGGAGTAACCCAGCAGACCAGGCAGTATCCCTGAAGGTAGGCACCAAGTACTGGAGAAACTCTGCGGGTCAGGCAGCATCTCCGGAGAAAAGGAATAGATGATGTCTCAGGCCGAGACCCTTCTTCAGACTGAGAGTCAGAATTCTTTATCCAGAGGGTGGTGAATCTGTGGAATTCATTGACACAGACAACAGCGGAGACCAAGTCTTTGGGTATTTTTAAAGCAGAGGTAGACAGGTTCTCGATTAGTAAGGGCGTTAGAAGCCAGGAGATTGGGGTTGAGAGGGAAAGATAGATCAGCCATGAGTAGACTCGATGGGACGAATAGCCTAATCCTGCTCCTATTTCTCTTGAATTTATGAATATGGTTAGGTGACGTTTCAAGGTCGGGACCTACTTCAGACTGAAGAAGGGTCCTGACCCAAAACGTCACCTATCCATGTTTTCCTAGTATGCTGCCTGGCCTGCTGAGATACTCCAGCACTTTGTGTCGTTTAAAAAAATTAAATGATAGAGAGACTGAATACCCTGTTGCACTAATTCTCCTCCTGGAAGCTATCTTAAGACCTATATTTGCCTGCTTCCAAGCCTCTTTCTTGGCTGGGTAAGGTCACAAGACACATGATGGAGTGAGCTGAGACTTAAAAATACTTAGACCAGCCAACACAATCAAACAAAAAGCAATTCAGTGCGGATGCTGGCAAAATGGAATAAAAACAGAGTACTCTGGTTCTGCTAACCACGTTAAACAGGGGGGAAGGAAGGCCAATGAATATTCACGTCGTGATGAAGTATCCCGGAGTTATAGTCACAGAGTCACAGTGTGGAAACAGGCCCTTCGGCCCAACTTGCCTACACTGGCCAACATGTCCCTGCTACACTCGTCCCACCTGTCCACATCCCTCCAAACCTGTCCTATCCATGTACCTGTCCGACTGTTTCTTGAATGTTGGGATAGTCCCAGCCTCAACTACCTCCTCAGGCAGCTTGTTCCTTGCACCCAGCACCCTTTGTGTGAAAATGATACCCCTTAGATTCCTATTAAATCTTTTCCACTTCACCTGAAACCTATGTCCTCTTGTCCTCGATTCACCTACTCTGCGCAATGTGCATCTATAGTTGAAACTATATTTCTGTCTTCTTATCACCACAGATGCTAATTGACCTGCTTGGTGTTTCAATCATCTACATGGGCGGCTTGATGGCGCAGTGGTAGAGTTAGTGGGGGAGGGAGGATTAGGGGGAAGGAGGGAGGATAAGGGGGGTTGAGGGGGATGGAGAGGGGGGAAGGGGAAGGGGAAGGGAGAGGGGAGATGGGAGGGGGAAGAAGGGGGTGGAGTGGGTGGGAAGGGAGAGGAGGGGGAGAGGAGAGGGGAGGGGGGGAGGAGAGGGTGCTGCACCAATGCAGGAGAGGTTTGGGCCCAACGGGTCCACTTGGTCTAGTCTCCATTATACCTTCTCTCTCTCACCTGATAGCTTTGTCCTCTCGTGTTGGACATTTCCAATCTGGGAAAAAGACTCTGACTGTCTACCATATCTATGCTCCCCATCATTTTACACACTTCTTTTCTAGTCTCCCCTCAACCTCTGACATTCTAGAGAAAACAAGCCAAGTTCATCCAACCTCTCCTAGTAGGTGAAACCCTCTGATCTAGGCAGCATTCTGGTTAACCAAAGCCTCCACATCCTTCCTGCAATGGGGGATTCCGTGCTGTATCTCTAAACTAAAACTAAACTAGACTAAACTTAAAAACTGTAAATTGTAGTGTGTGGGATAGTGCTGGAGTGCAGGGATCGCTGGGCGGCGTGGACTCAGTGGGCCGAAGGGCCTGTTGCCTAAACTAAACTAAACTGAACTGCCTAAAACAATAAATTGCCGCACCATTGGAGATGGTGCACAGAGAAAGATGATGGATTCAGAAAGGAGAATAGAGTGGACAGGCTACACTCAGGACTATTTCTGAAAATCTTTGCGATTAGTCGCAAATTATCATCAGAAAATGTCAGGGAAGGTCTTTTCAACTTGGAGGAGAGCATAACCTTGGGTGTGTTTCATTTGGAAAACTTCTAAATATCATTTCCAACATGCTAGCAAATGCTGGCATTGAATTAGTCCAAGCAGCAGACTTTAAAATTATTGTCATCTCCACTGCTTGGCTGTGTTACCAACACTACAGTTGTTTATAGACCAGTTTACCTCCTCTGCTGTGGTACAGAGGAAATCAAAACCTTGCATAATTGTGAGATTAGGCGGTGTGGGTGAATGAGGGCAGAAAGTCACTATCCTGTCCATGTTTTCATAAATCAAGCAGTTTTTAATTTCACGCATACTTTGATTTTTATTTTATTCATGCAGTTAAATCCAAAATCTGCAACAGTACGGGAAGCAGAGAACAAATGCTGATGAGGGTCGATGTTTCTCTGCACGTTTTGGGTGAATAACGAGATGACGTTAGGAGATCGTGGAGGCAGGAACTGCAGATGCCGGTTTAAACCGAAGACAGGTGGTGTAACTCAGTGGGGTCAGTCAGCACCTCTGGAGGAAAGGAATAGGTGATGGTTCGGGTCGAGACGGGTTGTCGTCTGGAGGAGGGTCTCGACCCAAAGTGTCACCTATTCCTTCCCAGTTCTCCCACCAGTCTTCCTGTCTCCTACCCCCTTCCTAGTTCTCCCACCAGTCTTCCTGTCTCCTACCCCCTTCCCAGTTCTCCCACTAGTCTTCCTGTCTCCTACCTCTTCCCAGTTCTCCCACTAGTCTTCCTGTCTCCTACCCCCTTCCCAGTTCTCCCACTAGTCTTCCTGTCCCCTACCCCCTTCCCAGTTCTCCCACCAGTCTTCCTGTCTCCTACACCTTCCCAGTTCCCCCACCAGTCTTCCTGTCTCCTACTACATCCTATCTTTGTCCCGCCCCCTCCCCAGAGTGAAGAAGGGTCTCGACCCGAAACGTCACCCATTCTTTCTCTCCGGAGATGCTGCCTGACCCGCTGTGTTACACCAGCATTGTGTGTCTGCCTTTCCTCCAGAGTTGCTCCCTCACCCTGCTGAGGCACTCCAGCCTTTTGTGTCTGTCTTCGAATTAAGAATGAATCTATCGTAAATTGGGATGCGCATGCAAACAGGACTTCATCAGCCCTTATGTTCAAGCTTCTCCCCGAAGTTCGAAGGTGCTATTCCAATGCAGATTTTAACATCAAACTATTAGATAATTGTTGAGGCAGCTAAATCAAAAGTGACAGGTGGAACTGGCATGGAGGTATCTTTTAGTTTTCATTTATTTTTTATCTTTCGAGACTATGTCTATCACTAGTTTTGGTTCCTGTTCTTGGCATCATTTTCTGATTTCCTTCGCTGAGAAAGAAAAGAAATCATCTCGGCCTTTGGCTCCAACATAAAGGGGTTGAGTTGAGCTGACTATGACCATAATTGGGAAGGAAACCATTAGGATCCAAAGGTAGTTAATTTCCAGTCTTCAATCCCACCGACAATCCATCCATCTGCCTCATCACTGAATGCCAGGTGAACTCCAGCAGCCTAACCCAATTATGAATGGATTTCCTGCGTGGTTGCATAGTTCCAACCCGAAACGTCACACATTCCAGTCAGAAGGGTTCTGACCCTTGCTATGAATGTTAGCATTCATAGCAAGAGGATTTGAGTATAGGAGCAGGGAAGTTCTGCTGCAGTTGTACAGGGCCTTGGTGAGACCGCACCTGGAGTATTGCGTGCAGTTTTGGTCTCCTAATCTGAGGAAAGACATTCTAGCCTTAGAGGGAGTACAGAGAAGGTTCACCAGATTGATCCCTGGGATGGCAGGACTTTCATATGAAGAAAGACTGGATAGACTAGGCTTATACTCGCTGGAATTTAGAAGACTGAGGGGGGATCTTATAGAAACATCTATAGGATCTTAAGGGGTTGGAGAGGCTAGATACGGGAAGATTGTTCCCGATGTTGGGGAAGTCCAGAACTAGGGGTCACAGCTTAAGGATAAGGGGGAAGTCTTTTAGGACCGAGATAAGAAAACATTTCTTCACACAGAGAGTGGTGAGTCTGTGGAATTCTCTGCCACAGAAGGTAGTTGAGGCCAGTTCATTGGCTATATTTAAGAGGGAGTTAGATGTGGCCCTTGTGGCTAAAGGGATCAGGGGGTATGGAGAGAAGGCACATACAGGTTACTGAGCTGGATGATCAGCCATGATCATATTGAATGGCGGTGCAGGCTCGAAGGGCCGAATGGCCTACTCCTGCACCTATTTTCTATGTTTCTATGTTTCTATGACCCGAAATGTCACCTATTCCTTTTCTCCAGAGATGTTACATCGGTAGCTGTAGTCCTTCCATCGGTCAATGCATTACACTGTGTAGGAAGGAACTGCAGATGCTGGTTTACACCGAATATAAACACAAAATGCTGGAGTATTTTTATGCTGAACCTTTTCATACCTCTAGTTTCCCTCCACCCTGACTCTCAGTCTGAGCAAGGGTCTTGACCCAAAACGCCATCTATTCCTTTCCTCCAGAGATGCTGCCTGACCCGCTGAGTTTCTCCAGTGTTTTGTGTCGATCTTCAATGCACAGCACATCTATAATTAATACATGCACTGTGTAAATCAGTACCACGCATAGATCAGAGATGGAGGTCAGATCCCAGCACACATCCACCCATCCAAAAGTGGCTCCAAATTATACCGAGCTGAGTGACTGAGTACACTTTGCATCAACCTCCTCAACTCTGCATTCAACTCTGCATTCAACGCTGCATCCAACGCTGCATCCAACTCTGCATTCAACTCTGCATTCAACGCTGCATTCAACGCTGCATCCAACGCTGCATCCAACACTGCATCCAAAGCTGCATTCAACGCTACATCCAACACTGCATCCAAAGCTGCATTCAACACTGCATCCAACGCTGCATCCAACTCTGCATCCAACTCTGCATTCAACGCTGCATTCAACGCTGCATCCAACTCTGCATTCAATGCAGCATCCAAAGCTGCATTCAACGCTGCATCCAACGCTGCATCCAACGCTGCATCCAACGCTGCATCCAACACTGCATCCAACTCTGCATCCAACGCTGCATCCAACTCTGCATCCAACTCTGCATCCAACACTGCATTCAACACTGCATCCAATGCTGCATCCAACACTGTATTCAACACTGCATTCAACACTGCATTCAACACTGCATCCAACACTGCATCCAACACTGCATCCAACACTGCATTCAACACTGCATTCAACACTGCATCCAACACTGCATCCAACACTGCATTCAACACTGCATCCAACGCTGCATTCAACGCTGCATTACTCCAGCATTCAATGCTGCGTTCAACTCTGCATCCAATGCTCCATTCAACGCTGCATTCAACGCTACATTCAACTCTGCATCCAACTCTGCATTCAACGCTGCATTACTCCAGCATTCAACACTGCATCCAATGCTGCAGTCAACTCTGCATTGGCTGGCCCTGTTCAAAACAGTTCGCCAAATTTCATTAAAAGGTAAGTTCAGGCTATGGTTTTCTCTTTGTTTCATTTTGTATCGATGCACTTTAAATTAACCTGTGTGCAGTTTAGTTGACTTTATTAAAAAATATTTGAAGTGTTTTGTTTATCTCTCAAGCAATCATTGAAATCCAACAGTATGAACGTTGAATTCTGCAATTTTAGATAACACCTGACGTATTCCACCCCACCGCCAACACCCCCCTCCCACCCCGTCCCATTCCTTTGCACCCTCCCACCCACCCACCACCCCTCACCGTAGCAAAAGGACGCAAAGTGCTGGAGTAACTCCACGGGTCACACAGTATTTCGGATGGGTGACGTTTCGGGTTGGGACCCTTCTTCAGACTGAGAGAGAGTATGCATGTAACAGGGGAAGATGTCAGTGAACAGGACTGGTGGGGTTGCTCTGAGAGGAGGCACAGATTCAATGAGCCAAATGTCCCAAGGAAATAAATAAAAGTATTCGCCTTGAAAATCAGATGGTGGGTATCAGTAACATTCAATTCAGTCTACCTCACTTTGCATTTATTTGATTGCAGTTGACCACAGGGTTCAATTTAAATCAGTATCATTGTTTTGTACGTTTTCAACCCCAAATGTTAACCTGATATGCAGAATGCTCCCATTTGATTACTTGAAAGAAACCCAGAACTCATTCAATCTTCAGGCAACCCATGAACTAAAACTCTGTAGTCAAAGGGTGGTGAATCCGTGGAGATCTTTGCCACAGGCGACTGTGCAGGCCAAGCCATGGTGATTTTTTTTTAAGGTAGAGATGGACAGATACTTGATTGGTAAGGGTGTCAAGGGTGATGGGGAGAAACAGGAGAATGGGGTTGAGAGGGAAAGGTAGGTCAGCCATGATAGAATGGTGGAGTAGACTCAATGGGCCGAATGGCCTAATTCTGCTCCTGTGACTTATGGACATAAAAACTAAAATATACCAACACTGCCCTGAACTGTCCATGTTTCTATGAAGATAAGCTGAGTAAAAGCCCAGTCCAGTTTTAGAATGTTTTTTATATAAGTTTATGGAAAAGATTTTTGCAAGTGCGATTGTTGCTTGTGAAGCTGTCGATTATTATTATTTAAATAGCTGAGATTTCAAAAAGGAAATTTTAAACACTGGAATTGCTTCATAAAATCACATTTGCTAATAGTATATACATTAGTTTGTAAAATCTATTAAAAGTCCGATGGACGACACAGAGACTTTTATCATGATTTTCAAACTCCAGTAAAGTCAATACTTTACCCCCTAAAGGCTAATAAATTTTACATAAGTACAGATGTAATTCTCACTCATCAATTAGACCTCAATTGAGAAAAAAGAAAGAAAGAGGCGAGAATTTGGTTTAAATAGATCTTATGCTCCATTTTGGGAAATTAGCTGAATTTGCTTTTAAATTAATCGAAAGCAGATTAGATTTAGAAGAGCTATTAATTGTGAGTATTACTTTGTATTTAATAGGAACTTGTGCCGGGATAGTGGGATACATTTTATTTTAGTCTCATCAGGTATATGGGCAAATGTTGACAGATACACACACTCCCGTATCCAGTTCAACTTCTGCCCTTAAGCCACACAGTGAAACATAAAAATAAACTGTACCAGATATGCAGTCACAAAGTAAATTTCAAAATTAGCGTAACAAATTTATCTTAATAGTCAAGTGTAAAATGACCATCAAAAATGTTCTTGAGGACTTGCCAGCTGTTATAAGCTTTCTCCTGGTGTGGGTTTGGTTACTCTTGTACCAAGGGAAGGATTTAAGTATTCCCCTCCACTGTGCTCCCTGCCCCACTAACCTTCACTCCTCCTGAACAGCATGATATTCAAAGACTGTACCTTCATTGATTGGTAAGATAAAGCAACTTGGAATCGGTATTTTAGGCACTTCTAATATTAAAATGGGGTGGCACGGTGGCGCAGTCACTGTAAATCTCCCCGGTGTGGGACGAATAAAGGAATATATTATTATTATTACGGCGCTTGCAGTGCCAGGGACCCGGGTTCGATCCCAACCACGGGTGTTGTCTGTGTGGAGTTTGTACGTTCTCCCCGTGACCTGCGTGGGTTTTCTCCAAGATCTTCGGTTTCCTCCCACACTCCAAACACGTACAGGTATGCAGGTTAACACAAAAAGCTGGAGTAACTCAGCAGGACAGGCAGCATCTCTGGAGAGCATATCTATAGGCCCCCAAACAGTAGCCTCGACATAGAGTGCAAGTTGAATCAGGAGATAAAATTGGCGTGTCAAAAATGTAATGCTACGGTGGTTATGGGAGATTTCAACATGCAGGTAGACTGGGAAAATCAGCATCTCTGGAGAGCAGGAATGAGTGACGTTTCAGCTCAAGACCCTTCTTTCATTGTCTTGGGTTTGTGTACTAAACTAAGTAGTGGGGGGGAGGGGTTAACAAATATGAAGATGAGGTAAAAGGGAATACAGGAGATATTGCAAAAGACTCTCGGAAGAATGGGAACAGAAGTTCTAGAGGGGAAAAGAAATTAAGGGCAGGGCCAATTGTGACCGATGTGAGAGGGGAGGTAAATACAGAAGTTAAAGTGTTGTACTTAAATGCGCGTAGTATAAAAAATAAAGTGGATGAGCTTGAGGCTCAGTTAGTCATGGGCAAGTATGATGTTGTAGGGATCACTAAGACATGGCTACAAGAGGACAAGGGCTGGGAACTGAATATTCAGGGGTACACAACATATAGAAAAGACAGACAGGTGGGCAGGGGGGGTGGGGTTGCTCTGATGGTAAGGAATGATATTCATTCGCTTGCAAGGGGTGACATAGAATCAGGAGATGTTGAATCAGTATGGATAGAAATGAGAAATTGTAAGGGTAAAAAGACCCTAATGGGAGTTATCTATAGGCCCCCAAACAGTAGCCTCGACATAGGGTGCAAGTTGAATCAGGAGATAAAATTGGCGTGTCAAAAATGTAATGCTACGGTGGTTATGGGAGATTTCAACATGCAGGTAGACTGGGAAAATCAGGTTGGAAATGGACCCCAGGAAAGAGAGTTTGTAGAGTGCCTTCGAGATGGATTCTTAGAACAGCTTGTACTGGAGCCTACCAGGGAGAAGGCAATTCTGGATTTAGTGTTGTGTAATGATCCTGATCTGATAAGGGGAGTAGAGGTAAAAGAGCCATTAGGAGGCAGTGACCACAACATGATAAGTTTTACTCTGCAAATGGAAAGGCAGAAGGGAAAATCGGAAGTGTCGGTATTACAGTATCATATCATATCATATATCATATCATATCATATCATATATATACAGCCGGAAACTGGCCTTTTCGGCCCACCAAGTCTGTGCCGCCCAGCGATCCCCGTACATTAACACTATCCTACACCCACTAGGGACAATTTTTACATTTACCCAGCCAATTAACCTACATACCTGTACGTCTTTGGAGTGTGGGAAAGGGGATTACAGAGGCATGAGGCAGGAGCTGGCCAAAATTGACTGGAAGGAGGCCCTAGCAGGGAAGACGGTAGAACAGCAATGGCAGGTGTTCCTGGGAATAATGCAGAGGTTGCAGGATCAATTTATTCCAAAGAGGTGGAAAGACTCTAAGGGAGTAAGAGACACCTGTGGCTGACAAGGGAAGTCAGAGACAGCATAAAAATTAAGGAGAGGAAGTATAACATAGCAAAGAAGAGTGGGAAGACAGAGGATTGGGACTCTTTTAAAGAGCAATAAAAGTTAACTAAAAAGGCAATACGGGGAGAAAAGATGAGGTACGAGGGTAAACTAGCCAATAATATAAAGGAGGATAGCAAAAGTTTTTTTAGGTACGTGAAGAGGAAAAAAATAGTCAAGGCAAATGTGGGTCCCTTGAAGACAGAAGCAGGGGAATTTATTATGGGGAACAAAGAAATGGCAGACAAGTTAAACAGTTACTTTGGATCTGTCTTCACTGAGGAAGATACACACAATCTCCCAAATGTTCTAGGGGCCGGAGAACCTAGGGTGATGGAGGAACTGAAGGAAATCCACATTAGGCAGGAAATGGTTTTGGGTAGACTGATGGGACTGAAGGCTGATAAATCCCCAGGGCCTGAAGGCTGATAAATCCCCAGGGCCTGATGGTCTGCATCCCAGGGTACTTAAGGAGGTGGCTCTAGAAATAGTGGAAGCATTGGAGATCATTTTTCAATGTTCTATAGATTCAGGATCAGTTCCTGTGGATTGGAGGATAGCAAATGTTATCCCACTTTTTAAGAAAGGAGGGAGAGAGAAAACGGGTAATTATAGACCAGTTAGTCTGACATCAGTGGTGGGGAAGATGCTGGAGTCAATTATAAAAGACGAAATTGCTGAGCATTTGGATAGCAGTAACGGGATCATTCCGAGTCAGCATGGATTTACGAAGGGGAAATCATGCTTGACAAATCTACTGGATTTTTTTGAGGATGTAACTAGGAAAATTGACAGGGGAGAGTCAGTGGATGTGGTGTACCTCGACTTTCAGAAAGCCTTCGACAAGGTCCCACATAGGAGATTAGTGGGCAAAATTAGGGCACATGGTATTGGGGTAGGGTACTGACATGGATAGAAAATTGGTTGACAGACAGAAAGCAAAGAGTGGGGATAAATGGGTCCCTTTCGGAATGGCAGGCAGTGACCAGTGGGGTACCGCAAGGTTCGGTGCTGGGACCCCAGCTATTTACGATATACATTAATGACTTAGACGAAGGGATTAAAAGTACCATTAGCAAATTTGCAGATGATACTAAGCTGGGGGGTAGTGTGAATTGTGAAGAAGATGCAATAAGGCTGCAGGGTGACTTGGACAGGTTGTGTGAGTGGGCGGATACATGGCAGATGCAGTTTAATGTAGATAAGTGTGAGGTTATTCACTTTGGAAGTAAGAATAGAAAGGCAGATTATTATCTGAATGGGGTCAAGTTAGGAGGAGGGGATTCAACGAGATCTGGGTGTCCTAGTGCATCAGTCAATGAAAGGAAGCATGCAGGTACAGCAGGCAGTGAAGAAAGCCAATGGAATGTTGGCCTTCATAACAAGAGGAGTTGAGTATAGGAGCAAAGAGGTCCTTCTACAGTTGTACCGGGCCCTGGTGAGACCGCACCTGGAGTACTGTGTGCAGTTTTGGTCTCCAAATTTGAGGAAGGATATTCTTGCTATGGAGGGCGTGCAGCGTAGGTTCACTAGGTTGATTCCCGGAATGGCGGGACTGTCGTATGTTGAAAGACTGGAGCGATTGGGCTTGTATACACTGGAATTTAGAAGGATGAGGGGGGATCTTATTGAAACATATAAGATAATTAGGGGATTGGACACATTAGAGGCAGGAAACATGTTCCCAATGTTGGGGGAGTCCAGAACAAGGGGCCACAGTTTAAGAATAAGGGGTAGGCCATTTAGAACGGAGATGAGGAAGAACTTTTTCAGTCAGAGAGTGGTGAAGGTGTGGAATTCTCTGCCTCAGAAGGCAGTGGAGGCCAGTTCGTTGGATGCTTTCAAGAGAGAGCTGAATAGAGCTCTTAAGGATAGCGGAGTGAGGGGGTATGGGGAGAAGGCAGGAACGGGGTACTCATTGAGAGTGATCAGCCATGATCGCATTGAATGGCGGTGCTGGCTCGAAGGGCTGAATGGCCTCCTCCTGCACCTATTGTCTATTGTCTATTGTGTATTGTCTATTGTCCCAAGTGTGAGGTGGCTTGTGTTAATGTGTGGGGATCGCCGGTGCATACCCGATGGGCCGAAGGGCCTGTTTCCACACTGTGCCTCTAATCTAAACTAAACTAAAATGATTGTGACACAATAAACCATGGCATTCAGGGACAGTTTCTTCCCTGTGTGGTACCTCAGCTGCACGGAGGCAGAGAGGAAAGCTCTTCAGCGGGTAGTCCATAGAGCTCAGAGGACCATCGGAACACAGCTACCAGCCTTGGAGGGCATCTACAACACACGATGCCTCAGAAAAGCCACCAGCATCCACAAAGACTCTTCACACCCGTGCAACAGTCTGTTCAAACTTCTACCATCGGGCAAACGATACAAGGCCTTCTACGCCCGCACCTCTAGACTCAGGAACAGCTTCATCCCCGGGGCCATAGCTGCTATGAACCGGTCCTGCTGAGCCGGATGGTCACATCGCACAGTGATCCGGCACAGATCTACTTGCACTTTATTCTGTTTTAAAACTGTTACAATTTGTTTCATTGGGTTGTTTAAATTAATACTGACTAGCTAATTAATTTATTGCATCGTATGGGAGGCGCATTCCCAATCTTGTTGTACCCCTGTACAATGACAATAAAGATATATTGTATTGTATTGTATTGTATTGTATTGTATCAGGCAACTGAACCATCCTATCTGAACTACTATCTACCTCATCGGGGACCCTCGGACTATCCTTGATCAGATTTTACTAGCTTTACCTTGCACTGAACACAATTCCCTTACCATGTGTCTGCACACTGTGAATGGGCCGATTGTAATCATGTATTGTCTTTGTGCTGGCTGGTTAGCAGGTGACAAAAGCTTTTCACTGTACCTCGGTACACGTGACAATAAACCAAACCGATAGAAAAATAACCCCGACCACTTTGTTCTGTCCCCAGTTCCACACAGCCGAAATACCCTGTAAACCGAAGCTAGTTAAACAGAATCATCCAAAAACTATCCACTTTCAGTTTACATTGGCAAGTGCAACACTTGAAACGGAAGACAATATCAACAAGAAGCTAATTTATCTCAGGGAAAGCAAAACAAGTCAGGCTGTCATAATCGCCCAATGTTTCCCTGCGACTTTGGCTATTTAAAGTTGTCTTTCCTGTTCACGGTACCTGAGCATCAGTCAGTGGCTAATCTGCCTGTAAGTGAAACACATCATCTCAGTTTACCAAGAGAGGCAGACAAAGGTTAATTTTATAAAGCCTACTTTTCCGAGGGCTTGCAAAACACATCAAATGCGTTAACATTCAGGCTCCCGTTGCTGTGAAAATAGTCAGTTCAAAGGCACCATTTTATTTCTACCACCACCGTAGCTGTTTGCCACATTCCACCTCTGTTGTACCACCCAGGAGTGCTGCCAGGGATGTCACTGGGGACTGGTCAGTTTGCTGCTCTTTTTTTTTTACACACACACACACCGTAACCCTGCGATACTGAAAGGATCATGAATACGCTCCAAAAATAAACTATGAAAATACTGCAACCTCAGTACGCTTGATGAAGCCTCGTAAAAATAAAGTTAACTAAAGCAGAAAGTCATAAGAATAAACTTTTTCACTTTTTTTTACAGAAAGCAACTATTTTTTATTAGGGCTGGTGGGTGGGTATAGATGATCATTCCTTGACATAAACAATATACACTGGTATTGTTTCTTCCACATAATAACTTCAGCTTGTTGGAAAGCAGCGATAGAAGAAGGGGGACACAATAGACAATATACAATAGGTGCAGGAGTAGGACATTCGGCCCTTTGAGACAGCACCACCATTCAATGTGATCATGGCTGATCATTCTCAATCAGTACCCCGTTCCTGCCTTCTCCCCATACCCCCTGACTCCTCTATCCTTAAGAGCTCTATCAAGCTCTCTCTCTTCAATGCATTCAGAGAATTGGCCTCCACTGCCTTCTGAGGCAGAGAATTCCACAGATTCACAACTCTCTGACTGAAAAAGTTTTTCCTCATCTCCATTCTAAATGGCCTACCCCTTATTCTTAAACTGTGGCCCCTTGTTCTGGACTCCCCCAACATTGGGAACATGTTTCCTGCCTCTAACGTGTCCAACCCCTTAATAATCTTATTTGTTTCGATAAGATCCCCTCTCATCCTTCTAAATTCCAGTGTATACAAGCCTGGAGTAACTCAGTAACTCAATGCTGGAGTAACTCAGGGGGATAGGCAGCATCTCGGGAGAGAAGGAATGGGTGACGTTTCGGGTTGAGACCCTTTCTTCCAGAAATGTTGCCTGACCCGCCGAGTTGCTCCAGCTTTTTGTGTCCCCCTTCGGTTTAAACCCGCATCTGCAGTTCCTTCCTGGCCAATAAAAATTGAGAGCTGATTTTGGAGATGAAAGCACCCTAAATTTTTCATTTGTACAAAGGAAAAGATTCTCTAACATGCAGTTTCTCAAAAATGTCGAGTCACATAAATCTGAGCGACGGACAGATGTGGCCAGCTGTTATTGTTTGCTTTAGTGTAGAGATACAGCGCGGAAACAGGCCCTTCGGCCCAACCGAGTCCGTGCTGACTGATGATCACCTGTACACTAGTTCTATCCTACACACACTGGGGACAATTTACACTGACCAGTAATTCCCGCACACTACCACTATCCTACACAGACCAGGGTCAATTTACAATATACCAAGCCAATTAACCTACAAACCTGTACGTCTTTGGAGCGTGGGAGGAAACTGAAGCACCCGGAGAAAATGCACGCAGGTCACGGGGAGAACGTACAAACACCGCACAGAGCACCGGTAGTCAGGATCGAACCTGATCTCTGGCAATGTAAGGCAGCAACTCTACCGCTGCACCAGCGTGCCGCCCTTTGTGTACAAGTGCTCCCCCAACACCACATTTCCATTCCAGAAAGCAGCCTTGGTGGAGTCAGGCTGAAATAAAGGAACGAGAGAGAGCTAGATAGAGCTCTTAAGGATAGCGGAGTCAGGGGGTATGGGGAGAAGGCAGGAATGGGGTACTGATTGAGAATGATCAGCCATGATCACATTGAATGGCGGTGCTGGCTCGAAGGGCCGAATGGCCTACTCCTGCACCTATTGTCTATTGTTTATGCATTAAAAAAAATGTGGAAGAGCCAGAAC